>NW_027496744.1:0-154314 GCF_021521415.1 Bidens hawaiensis
TTGAGCCGGGTATACCCGACGGGTATTTTTATCAAAACCCGATAAGAGACCCGAAACCAGATGGGAAAATCCGAAACCCGACGGGTAATTACCCGATTAAAACCCGACGGGTTTGGGATGGACTTTCATAACCGGGTATGGGTTTGGGAATACCTAAACCCGACCCAAACCCGACCCATTGCCATCCCTAACCCTCAATCACCTACATCGCATCCTTTTTAAAAAGAAATCTGCATGTTGTCTCCCTGGAAAATTACGTCGCGAGATGGGTTAACCACTGAAAAAGATTTTGTGAACTTTGGACCATTGTGAAATTTGGGCGGGTCAGTCTGTCTCCTTGTCGTCAGTTGACTGTGAGTTGACTGACCAGAAAACGTAGAAATTACCGTTTTACCCCTGAGCCTATAATTAATCCTAAAACTAAATACCAAAATTTCGTGTAAAGGGTGGGGTTTGAACCCCCGACCCCTAGTTTAATAACACACAAGACCAACCAATTGAACTGAACTAACATTTAACAAAACTACACAATATGTAATATATATTAAGCATTTGAATTGAAACTATATATATGCATGTTTCTTGTATATATATATTTTCTGTATATATATAGTTTGTATATATATATTTTGTATATATATGTTGTATATATTCTGTATATTACAAGGATCGGTTCTTTTTAAACGGTCATTTTTTCCTAAAAAATCAAACGAGTCGGTCCCTTTTTAAAACGTTTTTTTAAACGACGAAACGGCTCGTTTTTTAGTGAACTTATCGTCCGAAAACGACGAAACGGCTCGTTTTTTAGTGAACTTGTCGTCCGAAAACGACGAAACGGCTCGTTTTTTAGTGAACTTTTCGTCCGAAAACGACGAAACGGCCCGTTTTTTAGTAAACTTTTCGTCCTAAAACAACGAAACGGCCCATTTTTTGGTAAAATTTTCGTCCAAAAACGACGAAACGGCTCGTTTTTTGGTAAACTTTAAGCCCGAAAACGACGAAACGGCTCGTTTTTTTAGTAAACTTTTCGCCCGGGAAAACGACGAAACGGCTCGTTTTTTTAGTAAACTTTTCGTCCGAAAACGACGAAACGGCCGTTTTTAGTAAACTTTTCGTCCGAAAACGACGAAACGGACCGTTTTTTGATAAAATTTTCGTCCAAAAACCACGAAACGGGTCGTTTTTTGGTAAAATTTTCGCCCGAAAACGACGAAACGGCGCGTTTTTTGGTAAACTTTTCGTCCAAAAACGACGAAACGGCTCGTTTTTTGGTAAACTTTTCGCCCGGAAAACGACGAAACGGCCCGTTTTTTAGTAAACTTTGCGTCCGAAAACGACGAAACGGCCCGTTTTTTGGTAACCTTTTCGTCCTAAAACGACGAAACGGCTCGTTTTTAAGTAAACTTTTCGTCCACCCGAACCCAATCCAACCACCCGAACCCAACCACCCGAACCCAACCCAACCAACCCGAACACAATGAACACAAACATTTTTTTATATATATAACACGAACACAAAATACATATATCAAAACACCCGAATTATAAACTTCGGGATTTCACATACATAACATACTTATAATTATAATTAATTATTCACCCGAATTATAAATTCGGGATTTTATAAGGGTAGCATCCGGAGACGCGGCCCAAAATTCCACGTACGGTGGAAGTTAATTTGGTTATGGCCGGCTAAGTTGACCAAAAACCAACCCGTATTCTCTCGGATCCAGAACTCTATCAGGAGATTGATATTGATTGGGACTCCTAAAAGAGCCCTATTGAAGTTCACGTTGACTATTAAAACCATCTTGACGGAGCCGGAGACGGGGAACGGGAGCCGGAGACGGTGGGAGCTAGAGACGGGGAGCCGGAGACACGGTGAAGGGGCTACGGGTTCGGGTCTTGGATGAAGATGGAGGATGACGTGTTGTGTTGAGGATGGAAGATGGCGACGGTGGGTATATATATATATATGAAGAAGGAGTGTTGAGGAAGGAGGAGAAGTGGATATGGGTAAGGAAGAAAGGAAAAGAAGAGGAAGTAGGGAGTATTCTTACGGGGGAAGCAGGGAAGAAAAAAAATACCCGGTGGTCGGACTGCCATTTTTAGCATCAACCTGGTTTTCCAAGCTTTTAAAAAAATAATAAACAGAATGCCACATTTTTATCGCCAAATTTTAATTTGTAAAAAGACCAAAACACCCTCCATCTCAACAGTCTTTAACGAAAATATTTAACGGTTGGGTACAGATTGACCCGCCAAAATTTCACAGTGGTCCATATTTCGCAAAATCTTTTTCAGTGGTTAACCCATCGAACGGCGATATAAAACAGGGAGACAAAATGCAGATTTCTCTTTAAAAAAAAACCCTAAAAATAAAAAAGACAAAATGGCAAAAGACACCCTTTATGTTTGCTCTAATTTTCATTAGACGTCATTTATCAAAAGTAATAGCAGAAGACTGAATTCATGTATATGTTGCATGTTACGTCCTTTAGCACTAACCTAGTTAAAATTTTTCGTTAACTATGGTTATGTGCTTTGCACATGAGGGTAGTGTGGTCATTTTACCCCCTTTAAGGACTATTTATGTATTTAGATTAAAGATATTATAATCACCTTCTTTATCACCATCCAACCCATCACCACCATTCAAACCATCAACACCGGCCACCCTTTATGTTTGCTCTAATTTTCATTAGACGTCATTTATCAAAAGTAATAGCAGAAGACTGAATTCATGTATATGTTGCATGTTACGTCCTTTAGCACTAACCTAGTTAAAATTTTTCGTTAACTATGGTTATGTGCTTTGCACATGAGGGTAGTGTGGTCATTTTACCCCCTTTAAGGACTATTTATGTATTTAGATTAAAGATATTATAATCACCTTCTTTATCACCATCCAACCCATCACCACCATTCAAACCATCAACACCGGCCACCACCATCCTCTCTCTCTAAACTCCGGCCACCATCCAACCTCTCTCTCACACATACCCCTCTACCATCCCCTCCCCATAATCATCTCCTTCATCACCATCTAATCCATCACCATCAAACCCGTTTCCCGGCGACCAACTCCCACCCACATCGATTTGCACGGGGGCAATGACCAACTCCCTCTCTCTCAATTTCACATCTCTTTAGTCACTTTGAAGACCACCGGTCCCCAACCACGACCACTGTCTTAACTATCCGGTTGTCGGCCACCATCACCACACAAAAAAACCCTTTTAAATCAAACCACCGCAACAAAACCCTGACACCACCACCGTTCTCGTATCCCCTGGTCAATTTCTGGCAATTTGGCTAAAAATAATCAGATCTGACTTGATATACACCTTGTTTGCGACTTTCATCAACTTTGATTAAGGAAAATCTAAGATCTAAAAGGTTCAACCTTCCACCACACACCAATTATACACCGACGATCAGAAATTAGCCCCAATCGGTGGTCCGGTAGTGGTGTGGTGCATGTGACGTGGCGGCGAGGAGTTGGGTGAACGCTGGTGATGATTAGAGATGGATGAGATGTATTACCGGAGATAAGATGAGATGTATTAGATCATTGTAGTTGTGTGAGGATTAGAGATGGAGATGGAGGCAAATACGGTGGCGTCGTTGGTGGCTGGTGGTGGTGCGATGGTTGTAAAGAAAGTGAGAGTGGAGAGAGAGAGAGAGAGAGAGAGAGAGAGAGAGAGAATGTTTTTATTTTAAAATATCTTTATTCTTTTATTTTAATTATTAAGAATATATGAATTTACAAAACTACCCTCATGTGCCTTGCACATGACCATATTTAACGAGAAAAACTAACGGGGTCAGTGACAAAGGACGTAACGTGCAGCATATCTGATATATGAATTTCGTCTTTTGCTATTAGTTTCGATAAAGGACGTCTAATGAAAATCAGAGCAAACATAAAGGACGTATTTTGTCATTTTGCAAATAAAAAAAGTAAAAAAACCAAAATGTTTATCTAGCATCCCCAATTCAAAAAAAAAAAAAAAAAAGAAAAATATAAAAAAACCAAAAAAAAAAACTAGCCTCCTTTGTTTTAAAAAAAAATTCTCGGTTTAGCCTTCGAGTTTAGTCTAACTTTTAAAGATAGGTTTTTAAGAGGTTTAGGTTTTCTGGGTTGAATGTTAGGTTTTTTAAAAGGGGGGGGGGGGGGGGCTTTTCTTGTACACGTGACGATGGAAAGATAGTAGGAAAAGAAAAATGCATAAATATATTATAACCGCCACATTGAAACTCGCATTATCTTATACACGTGTAAAATATAACTTGAAAATGTTCATGAACACTAAATTTTTTTGAGATAACTTAGGTTGGTTTTTAATATATATGTATGTATGTATATATATATATATATATAATTGTTGAATATACATTAAAATTATAACGAAACATGTTGTTTTACACGTAAAATCTTTTAGAACTGTTTTTTACACGTAAAAAATTAATGAGATTTGTTGTTTTACATGTAAAATGTTAATGAAAAATGCTATTGTAAATGTAAAATATTAAATTTTTAAATGTAAAATCTTAAAGAACTGTTGTTTTACTTGTAAAATGTTAATGAGATTTGTTGTTTTACGTATAAAATGTTAATGAAAAATGCTATTGTACATGTAAAATATTAAATTTTTACATATAAAATCTTAAAGAATTGTTGTTTTACTTGTAAAATGTTAATGAGATTTGTTGTTTTACGTGTAAAATGTTAATGAAAAGTTTTATTATCTATGTAAGATATTAATTTTTACATGTAAAATTTTAAAGAACTTTTGTTTACATGTAAAATATTAATAAGATTTGTTGTTTTACGTGTAAAATATTAAGTTGTATGCAAAATCTTAAAGAACTGTTGTTTTACAAGTAAAACATTAATGAGAATTGTTGTTTTACGTGTAAAATGTTAAAAGTGTTATTTTACATTAAAACCTTAATGAATTGTTGTTTTACATGTAAAATGTTAATTATAGGTTCCCAGCCGGATATACACAGGAGTATCTCGTAACACGAGGGTGCGGAATCCCCACGTATACGATACGAGTGTTAAGACGATGAACAAGTAAATCACACGCAAAGAACACGAGTAGGTAAGATAATACTTGTTATATTGCAAAGGTAAACCAAACACGTAACACTAAGGTGTCACAAAACAGCCGTCAAAAGTTATATCAACGTAAGCCGAAGTTAGGAATATATAGCACGACAACTTCGCCTAACATGCTAGGCGAAGTTGTCCTAACTTCGCTACCTTTTCAAGTTCGCTTAAACACAAACACAAACTAACAATTTCAATACAATCAGAACAGTATAACGATTACAGACACAATTAAACACGAGATAAAAGAACTACTGGCATCATGCACCAACAGACTCCCCCTTGGCAGTAGCTTCATATCTCTAAACTTCATCGTGTCTGGTAATCCAAAAATAACGTGCCCTCCTTCTTCAAGCATGAACGCCCTGTCTCACACCGACAGAGACCACCCTCTGGTACTTCTTTGCTTCATCTCTCCACGCAGGAATATAGAAAATCTTCTTATCATTAAGTACCTGCAAATTAGCTTGAGACAAGTTAACCAAGTGCATTGGATCATACACCCTTAGGATCTCTTGTTCATCCTCATCTTCCATCACAGCCTCAGCAGTCTGGTAGTCAACAAACCACCACTTGAGATCCTTCAACACATAGGGCATTAGTTTCATCGGAACTTTATTCAAACATCGGATTGGCTTATATTTCATCACCAACCAGGGCTTACCATCAGCCCGCATACCCTGTTCCTTGTCTTCAACCAACTTTCCTTTCTGAGGCTTCAGCAACTCAAACCTTTTCTCCTTAATACTTTCCTTCCATACAATCTTTCCTACCCATCTTGCAAAATTATCATCACTTCTGTTTATCAATCTCAACCAGGCTAAATCTTTTACCTCACACTCAGGCAAGGTGTTCAGGGATCTCAATGCCTTCTTAAAATACTGAACCTCATCATAACGCTTTATCACAAACAACTTCAACTGTTCATCATATAACCAGCAAATGATACCTTTCTTTGACTCAGCGTAACCCTTGATGTTGTAACTTTTCTTGAACATTGTCGGTACCAATGGCTTCTTTGTCTTGAAAAACCATTGAGCACAGCCTTCTTTCCATCTTGGTTGCTCTTCCCACTCAGACTCACCCGTCACATTATCATCTTGACCCAACTTCACTTCATTAACACTTGGATTTTCATGCTCAACATCATCATCAACTATCTCTCCTTCCTCTAACTCACTTTCAATCTCTATCTGTTCCCCGATTTTCTCAATCTCACTCACCGTCAACACATCATCAACTAACTCGTCCTCATCATTTCCCAACTCATCCTCATCGTCTACAACCACCACAGTCTCATAACCTGTACTGCCTGATGGACCAGCAGACTCCCCCTGAGATGTGGAAGTCCCAAGATTTTTTTCAGTTCTTGGCAACTCACCACCTGCATCTTTTGATGCATTGGGATCATCGTCTCTGTCTTGTCTCTTCTTTGTCCTCAACTCATCACCCTTGCAACTCGTCTCCCCCTGAGATGCTAAGAACTGTTTAAGAGCATCAAATAACTTACCGTGTTCAATGAGAAGTGATGATTGAATCTGATTCTCAGCCACAAGCCGCTAAATAGCTTGTGTCTGAATGAGATTAATCTGCGACTGTTCTGCAAAAACCCGTTCAAGAGCCGCAATCCGCTCAGAGTCAGACAAGGTAGCATCAAAGTCGAACCGCATATGAGAAATATCTTGAGCATATGGCGGTGGAATTCCCAAACTTGCTGGAATATCAGATGTAGGCTGAATAGTAACCGTGGGTGGTATAGAGACAGGTAACTCAGCAGTCGCTACCAGCGTGGACTCAACAAATCTGGCAACCACCTCTGATTGAGTAAGGGTAGGAGGCAGTAAAGAAACAATCTCAGGTGCTGTAAACTGGAACGTAGTTGGAGGAATACCAAATGATGACGACGCGGTCACCAAAGGCACACTCGAGGTTACCGGCGGTGTGACAGCTGAAGAAGCAGGTAACATAGTCATACCTGATAACGATGTGGGGAAAAATGAACAACCCTTGAACTTTCACCAACTTTTGCCTTCTTTGATCTTCATACCAACCGATACAAATCCTCCTCATAATCTGATTCACTGTCATCTGAGTCTTTCTTTCGTTTGTCATGAATTCTTTCTTGTCTGGCCAGAACTCGCTGTGCTTCAACTATATCGTCAGTGGAGGAATCAGAGACAGTTCCCTCAGAATCCGCCACAGATGTACCAACCATGGAAACATTTACACCAGACACATCAACTACTGAGGCTTGAACTTCAGCAGCTGGATCAATCCTCTCCATATCAAAGAACCCTTGCCCTCCAAAGGCAATCTCAAGATCAACTTGTTCTTCAGGAGCTGCAACAGGATCAGCATGAGGTGCTTGCTGTACCACGGGTGGCAGTTGAACCACAGGAGGTGGTTGAGGGATATCATCCTGTTGCGATGCCGGATCAAGATATTCATCTCCTGGAGGAGCAACATAAGCAGGATTCTTATAGTCTACACGTAGATGTAAGGACCAAACATATTCATGGAATATGTCCTTCAAAGTTGAGCAACCGACAAAATTTTAAGCGATAGTGATGTTTTTTTTAAGAAACAATAAGGAAAACAAGGTTACTCGGGATTGATCATCCCATTAAGCTCAACAAGATTTTGAAAACGGGATCGGTCAAACGCTTTTGTAAAAAGATCAGCAAAATTATCCAGTGAATTAACCTTTTCAAGCATAATTAATTTCTTCTCAGCACAATCCAGTATAAAATGATGACGAATGTCAATATGTTTAGTTTTACTGTGTTTAACGGGATTGTTAGTTACTGAGATAGCAACAGTGTTATCAATGCAAATAGGAGTTTGAGTGAAATTCAGACCATAATCGCGCATTTGTTGTTGTATCCATAAAACCTGGGGAGCAGCAGTTCGATGCTGCCATGTATTCTGCTTCGCAGGTGGATATGGCTACAGAGGTCTGCTTCTTGCACTGCCACAACACCAATCTTCCTCCGAGAAACTGACATCCTTCGGTTGTTGACTTCCTGTTATGATTGCAACCTCCATAGTCAGAGTCTGAATATGCTACCAGATCCAGTTCTCCCCCTTTCAAGTACCATAGTCCCAACTTAGGCTTTCCTTTAAGGTACCGCAAGATTCTTTTCACTCCCTTCATGTGTGATTCCTTCGAGTTTGCCTGAAAACGAGCACAAAGACAAACTGCAAACATAATTTCAGGTCTAGACTTAGTTAGATACATTAAAGAACCTATGATTGCCCGATATTGAGTGGGATCCACATCTTCATCACTGTCGGAATCAGCACCCAGTTTGTGGTTGACGCAGATTGGAGTGTCAAACGGGGTACTATCATCCATCTTAAAGTTCTTCAGCACATCATGGACATACTTAGTTTGATGAATGAACATGCCATCTTTCTTCTGATCTACCTGTAATCCCAAAAAGAAAGTTAATTCGCCCATGGAGCTCATCTCTAACCTTTTCTTCATGACTGCTTCAAACTCCTGACACATAGAAACTCTTGAGGCAGCAAATATAATATCGTCCACATAAACCTGAACGAGTAGAAAGTCACCCCCTTTTCGTTAGACAAACAAGGTACAGTCGATCTTCCCTCTCTCAAACCCATTCTCTAGCAAGTAACCTGACAAAGTTGCATACCAGGCTCGAGGTGCCTGATGTAGCCCATATAATGCTTTGCTCAGTTTGTACACATGATCAGGAAAATCTGGGTCAGGGAAACCCGGCGGTTGTTCGACATATACCACCTCATCGACTTTTCCATTAAGAAACGCACTCTTCACATCCAACTGGGACACTTTCATCTCTTTGTGTGCAACAAATGCCAGAAACAGTCGAATTGCCTCCAATCTTGCCACAGGAGCAAACACTTCGTTGTAATCGATTCCTTCATGTTGATTAAACTCTTTGACTACCAGTCTTGCCTTGTTGCGAATGATTACCCCCTTCTCATCTCTCTTACACTTGAATACCCACTTTGTACCGATAGCATTCACATCTTGTGTTTTTTCAACTAACTGCCATACTTCCATCTTTTCAAACTGTGCCAGTTCTTCCTGCATGGCTTCAACCCACGAGATATCCTTCAGTGCCATTTGATAATTCTTTGGTTCTATCTGACTGATGAAGCAGGCATACAAGCATTCATTTATAATACCAGTGTCTTTAATTCTTGCATACACACATGTGTTTTCATCCAAACTTCTTCTAGTATGTACATCATCAGAAGGATTACCGATCACATTTTCTAAAGGATGATTCTTGTGAATTTTGGAGGTCTGTACCGGACCAACTTCTAGATTATTCTCAAGATTTTAAGAGAGTTCATCAGAGTGATGCTGATTGTGAAGTGGATTGTAGAATTCATCTTCATTCGAGAAGCTGGAGTTTCAACCACACTTGATGAGGTTGGTTGATTTTCATTATATTGCGGATGTTGTACAATGGCCTCCTCTTCGTCATACAACATCTGTGTGGCCATTTTCTCATCTATGTCTACAAAATCCAAGTAAGGCACATTAAAATATTTGAATAGCTTATCATAGTCGAAAGCCTCTGTTGGTCCCATGCTAGGCCATGGTGATTTGTAACTAGTAACGTCAGTGTTACAGACCACCTCAACCTTGTTGTTGGATAGATTAAAGACTCTTCTGTTGGGTGTCCCAACAACATAGCCAACTAAGATACCTTTGTCAGCTTTCTCACCAAATTTAGAGTTAGTCGTTAATATCGAACATGGGGACCCGAAAGGTTCAAGACCTTTCAAATTTGGCTTTCTATCATGCATAACTTCATAACAGGTTTTATTTAATCTTTTAACAGTTAAAACACGATTAAGGATATGGCAGGCTGTAGCAACAGCCCAGCCCAGAACACCACGGGAAGTTTAGCATCTGCCAGCATGGTCCTGGCGCCTTCGATTAGAGTTCTATTCTTCCTTTCAGCTACTCCATTTTGTTGCAGAGTATATGGGGCGCTGTACTGATGTTCTATCCCTTTCTGCGAACAAAACATCTCCATCTGATAGTTCTTAAACTCTGTACCATTATCACTTCTGATGTACTTAACCTTTCTCCCAACAATATTTTCCACCTTGGTAATCAAGTTAATTACCAACTGAACTGTTTCATCTTTTGCCTTCAGAAAATAGACCCAAGAGTACCGTGAGTAATCATCAGTCACCACCAAATAGTATGACGTTCCTCCTAGACTTTTTACATTCACGGGACCAAAAAGATCCATGTGAAGCAAGTCCAAGGTGCTGACAATTGAGTTAACCTTCTTGGAGTGATGTGGCTTCTTGTGCTTTTTTCCCTTCTTGCATGACACACATTGGCCTTCAAAATTGAAGTTCTTCAATGGAACCCCAAGTACCAGCCCATTCTTGACAATGTAGTTCATATTGCGAAGATGAATATGACCCATTCTTTGGTGCCACAATTCTGATTCAGGCTTTGTTGCTTTTGACAGAAGACATGAATCTTCTGTCGCCATCTCGGTTGATCTCATATACATCACATATGTGTTCTTTTCTCTTGGAGCCTTCATCACGACCCAGGTCTCTGGTATCTTGAAACCAGGATAAAGTACGAGTGCCTCATCTTGAGTAAAATGAACGGTGTATTCTTTGTCACAAATCTGAGAGACACTCAACAGGTTGTGCTTCAACTCTTCCACAAATTCAGTTTTTCCAACTTTATTCTTCCATTTGTCACAGTCCCAATACCAGTTTTTCTTCCTCCACTTTCTCCTGCAAAACTAACCCTTCCTCCTTGAACAGTATTTCAATCACGTAACAATTTCTTGTTACCAGTCATGTGTCGGGAACAACCACTGTCAACAACCCACATATTGTTTACAGCCATGCTCGACTGTTCCTGCACAATTAAAGAAATAGATTAAAATCAGGGGACCCAAGACCTTCTGGGACCCAAGACCTTCTGGTCTTGGGTTGATTAAACATGTTATCCGGCATCCAGTACCTTGGTTGCCCAATGTTATTTTGAGGAGAGTTTCTATAAGTTCTGAAAGGTAAATTTCTAGATGACTGTCTATGAGACCATCCAAACCTTCGTGAATTTCTAGCATTAATGGAATTATAATTGTTGGTTTGGTGATTCACTGGGAAATAACGAGACTGGTTTCTTTGAAATCTTGGATTAGTCCAATGATTGAAATTTGATGTGTTAATATTTTTACCAGCATCATATTTAGTATTCGTTTTATTCTCAGTTTCAGCTGGCCTCATATTTCTAGATTTCCTTTGTTTCAGAAGACAGTCACTGACAAAGTATCCTATCCCGTTGCATCTAAAACAACTTCTGTTCGAACTATTCTTGTTGTTTTGAACATTCGTCTCAAAAGTTGTTGAAGATGATGAGGTTGTGTTACTATCAGTTTGCGTCACATATGGTGGAACAAACGGATTTAGGGAAGATTTCTTTTTATCAAACTTATAGTCTTCCCCTCGTTTTAGTAACACGACCTCTTCTTTTATCTCACCCGATTCAGACGATTTTTCTGAATTTGACGAGACAGAACTTGTGACATTAGAACTTGTCTGACTCGCTTCACTGTCATTAACTTTAGTTTCTTTAGTAGAGACTTTGATTGGAACTGTCTGACTAATTTCAACATTCACGGATTGCTGATTACTAGGATTATATGTATAGTTATTATTATATGGTGGTGGGACATTTGTGAATCCAATTCCCCCTTTGTTAACTGGGGAACGTTGAACACTTAGAATATGATCTAGCATCGTAGAGGAATTTCTAAATTGTTGACGGGTGGTCCATGGGACAACCCTTAATTGATTTAAAAGCCGTAATAATCATGATTTGAATTTGCTTATTTTATGGAATTAGATAACTATGGTTTGGTTGGTGAATTGTAGGTAAAAGGAGGTTCCGGATCAATTAAGACGAATAACGAAGAAACCCAAGGAACCGGATATGCGAAAGAAGTCAAAATAAGTGAAAACGAGAAGGCAAGGTGGAAGTCCACCGTGGCCCATGATAGAGTTGTTAGAAATTTTTGAGTGAGTCTTCGACTTCACGTTAAATTTTGGCGCCGTTGCCGGGGACGTGAAGTCGAAGACTCACTCAAAAAATAAACCGATTACAACTATTAGATAGTGATAAGCGGGTATCGAACGCAGGGAGTTTGTGGAAAATGCGTTACTAAGTAGCTATAAAATTTAACTATATTAAACTAAGTGCAGAAAATAAATTCAATGATTTGGTTGATTGATTTGATTAACGAAAATAACTAAAACAATTAAACGAGTTTTAATCAATAAAAGAAACAATGCTCTCTCCCGATTTCAGGTTTTCAATATTGATAATGTTAATGTTTACTTTTGTGAACAACTACATAAACATAATTCATGAAAGTGAGTTTGAAATTGATCAAATAGGATGAAGTACTTGGATTATAAAAATGCAAGGTTATCACTCAATAATCAATATAGTATAGCTAACCCTAATTCTCTTCTAATAAATCTCGATTGCTTATGGCACCAAGAACGGATAGTCAAGAACACGAATTTATACCACACTAACAATTACAAACAAATACACAATCACCATAGCACAATAATCATATGATCAAAATACTATCTCACAAATAACATAAACAATTAACAAATATCCAATTAGAAAACCATACAATTCGGGAGAGAACATAAAGGGTACTTAGCCACTCATAATTTGGTTCATCATAGCATAAATCAATGTATGTAGATGAATCTCCAATCCAATTCAATAATTACCAATGCTCAAATAAAATACTTGCACTCCCAAAATCGTCCAAGAGGTGTTTAGAATAATAGATATCCCAAAAGACAGCCCAAACACGAGTAATAAACAAAGAAAATTCGGCAGTTATGACCCGCACCGTGGCCCACGGTCTACACCGTGGGTCACGGTGGATTTCTGGAAAAACTGGACCGTGGCCCACGTTCCACCGTGGGTCACGGTGGTCCTCACGGTGTACACAGAGGCCATGGTACGGTGGCCTCTGTCCGTTTTGTCAATCTTCGACCGTGGCTCACGGTCTGAACCGTGGGCCACGGTGGACTTCCACTGCGCCTTCTCGTTTTCACTTATTTTGACTTCTTTCGCATCTCCGGTTCCTTGGGTTTCTTCGTTATTCGTCTTAATAGCTCCGGAACCTCCTTTTACCTACAATTCACCAACCAAACCATAGTTATCTAATTCCACAAAATAAGCAAATTCAAATCATGATTATTACGGCTTTTAAATCAATTAAGGGTTGTCCCATGGACCACCCGTCAATTGTTCAATTTTTCTGTTCAGTTCCACCACCTTTACCTGGTAATCAGCTATCTGTTTATCCTTTTTAGCTATTAGTTTGGTCTTTTCTTCTAACACTTCATAGCTAAGATCAATCATTTCTGTTTTTTCAGCTAGGGTGGCTTTAAGACTTCTGATGTCCTTTTCACTAGCTTTTATTTTTACCGAGTATCTATTTTCTTTAGTTTTAGAATAGTGATGTTCTTCTTTTAAATTTTTAAATTCAGTGTCCAAACTAACAAACTGATCAGTTAATGTTTTCAATTGATCTGACAGTTTTTCACATTGTTCACAATTAGATTCAGAACATACTTCTGAGAGTTGATCGTTCCCTTCTGCCATGTATGCTTGATCCTCCCTCGTCTCTTTGTCACATCTTCCAGTTTCGATATTTACCAGATTTGCCTGTTCGAACACCTCCTCAACTTGTATATTCTAGTTGTATCCACCGTTCTGCTGAGATACCATGGCTTTGTTTACACTTCCACTTCCATTTTGTTGAGCAGGCCTGTTCTGACTTCGTTCCACTCTCTCATTTGTACACTCTTTAGAAAAGTGACCATTTTGTTGACAGTTATAACAAAGAACATTTGACTTGTCGAACCCCGGTCTTTCTCCAACAAACTTTCTACCAGTTTTCTTCATAAATCTCTTTACCCTTCTTACTATCATAGCCATCTGCCACTGCAGATCCATTTCTTCCAGATCATCAGCGTCGATCTGATTATAGTCCTCATCCAAGGTTGCAGGGTCGACTATTTTTCCTTTGATGTAATTCTCATAAGAGGCAATGAAAGAGGCATAGAGAGCAAATTGTTGTTCAGCTGATTTCACACTCATCGACATCTGTGTGTAATTCTTACTAGGTGTACTGTTTGTGAAATTTCCAGCTGAGGACTGAGATTTTGAGGAACTAGTTCCACCCGCTACAAAACATACGTCACCATCCATATTTAGTACCACATGACCATCTTGAGTGGAGTTTGGGTCCCCCCTTGAGTAGTAGGCAGTCGATTATGTTTTTGAACTTGAGTTTGGAGAAACTTTAGCACTATACATTCCCGGATCCTGAACCTGATCAGTAGGCGTCTCCTTTCGAGCCATGTTAAGTTCAAAATTACGTAACTTATTAACCACCGTCTCTAAGTCAATTTTCTCAAAATCTTTATCTTCCCTCATCAGAACCGTGTACATCTCCCATTTTGGTGGGAGAGCATCGAGAAGTTTTCCCACTATCTCTTCCTCCTTATATTCAATGGAGTAGTTATTCAGCTCGGTCATCAGGTGATAATATCGTGTGATGATATCATCAAGTGATTCATTTTTCAGATACTTGAATACTTAGAATTGAGTTTTCAGCAGCTTCGTCTTAGAGGTACGAATCCCAACATTTCCTTCATAGAGATTCTCAAGTGCTTCCCACAATTCTCGAGCAGTTTTGTACTTCTTGAAAGTATGTAGGATCTCTTGAGGAAGTGCCATAGTTATGGCTGCATGTGCTTTACTTTCTGCTTCATACATTTTCTTTTCATCATCCTCCATCTTACTGTACTTCTTAATTTGCTCTCGACCTTCGAACTCAGTAGTCGGTGGAATGTACCCATCTTGAATGCAGACCCACATCTTTGCATCTTGATACTTCACGTATTGTTCAAACCTATCTTTCCATGCAACAAACTCAGTTCCTTTCAGAAGTTTTGGAGCTTTAGTTGCTGAACCAGCTTCAACTTCCATCTTTACCAGTTCAGTGATGTTTATCGAAGTCATACTTGAACAAAACAAGAACTAGAAACCAAAAAAAATGATTCTGTGTACAGTGTTCAGCGAACTATCAGAACTTCGCTACTGGTCTCAACTTCGCTTGATCTCAACTTCGCTGTATTCCACAACTTCGTTGTATACTAACTTCGCAGGTTACTAACTTCGCCTGGTCAACAACTTTGCCAAAACCCTATATGTTTGCCAAAACCCTAGTTTGGGTGACGAGTGTGGCATGAACATGTGCTTGTCAGCCATTGATAACTTATGTAAGCACTTTAGTCTTGTATGTTTAGATTTTTTTGTATTTTTCTTTTTTGTTAATAGTTGTGTCCATTTAGATATGGAGTGATGTTGGAGAAGTTTCATAGACAATATTATAGTCGTGTCACTTTTTTGTTTCTCAAGGTACATCAAGATTTGGATTGTCTAAAATGCATGATTGATTACCTATAGATACAGTCATATAGGTGGTGATCAAGTTCATTATTAAGAGATTTGTTTTCTAAAATCTCAAAGTGTACTTGTGAAACATTATGGATCGTGTTGGAATTACTTCAATTTGCGGATCCTGACCCATTGCCATCCTTTTGCGACCATTGCAAATTATATTCTAATGTTGTGCACATAGCAGAGATGGGGTAAAGTTAGTAGTATTAAATACAAATGATAAAGTTACAAACAAGACATATGTAGAGATTTATAATCTTTGTATGAGTGTATTTCAATTGTGAAGGTAATATAATTTGTCCTTATTTAATGTTATATGTGACTGTTTGCTATTATTATTTTTCTTATAGATTTATGACTGATATCGTTATGATTGAATAATGTGTCTGAATAATGTTATATGGAGGAACACATTGAGCTTTTAGATATATAAATGCATGAATAATGTGCTTACTTGAATTAGTGACATTTGAGCATTCTTAATGTGAATGAGCCGAGCTACTTGGGTATACAAGAAAACTAACATCTGCAAGTAATTCGCCTACTTATGTTGTTAATTATGTAATGAATTAGTTTATGAAATTCTAAATTTGTCAAGCAGTTTTTTTCCAACCTTCTTAGGGTTTCAAGCCGTGTTATGGCACCTTGGGCAACCGATGACCGATTTGTGTGATCAATTCTTAGGAGTATTCCTTTTATGTCATAGTAATTTCATTTTGGTTAAGAGTGTTCCGATTATTTTTCTAGAATATCAGTGCCACTATTTATAAGGCTTATACGAGTAGAAAACATGTTCATGTGATGTGTTGTGTTAAGTGAAATATGGAGGTTTTTATCTAGCATATTATCAAAGTTTGGTGTTTATCTATAAACGGCCAAAATTGATTTTTATTTATTCATGAAGTTGTTGGAAGTCACACGAGTGCTTTCTTTGATTCGGTTACAACTTAAGGTATAATGCTTAATTTGGTATAATTCTTAATTCTTTTTGTCACTGTCTATATTTGACATCCTCTCACAACAATATTAGGAGGCAAAGTAATTGTTTCTGGTACTAACATTGGTCATCACACTTTTATTAGCTGAAGTGGTTTGATGTCTTCATATATGTAAGGCCCCATTACCGGTGCGCTACATTTGGACGTTGGATTTACTCATAAACACAGTTCTAAATATCAGAGTTAATTAAAACTTTACATGGAATATAAAACTTTCATAAACATTACATAATAATTCATAACTGGTCTTAAAACATTCATGTCTTTCAAAATAAAAACATTAAATATAAAACATCATAAATCCTCAAATGCCAGAATCTTACTCTTCTCCATGTGTCCCCGGTCAAGCCAACTGCCTCATCCTACTCACCTGCGTGCATACTAAAAGTCAGCTACGCTGAGTGAGTTCTAGTTAATCACAAATCATTCCATACATACACTTACCTTCGATTATGCATCCGAAGATACATAATAATTACTTTACTAATTTACTTTCATTACATAATTTCATACATACGTTCATACTTTATTACTTTCATACTATATAATTACTGTTCTTTCTATCTCAGATATTATTAGGGTTTGATCTCTCTTTCTCTTGTCTATCTCAGATATTATTAGGGTCTGATCCCTTTTTACTTCTCTATCTCAGATATTATTAGGGTTTGATCCCTTTCTTCTCTATCTCATATATTATTAGGGTCTGATCCCTCTTTCTTCATCTTCGTACATATTGTCTTTACATACCCGTAACATACATATACTTTCTTTTATCATTCATGCATACTCATATGTTATACATATATCTAACATACACATTATTCTATCATATATATACATCCCTTGTCAATACGTGCAATATCCGAATTTCGTTCACGTACCGACAAGCTTCCCTTCACATTCAAAATATACATACAGAAATAACATATAAATCATTCATGGCATACACTTACCATTTAAGGTTAGTGTATTAACTAGCACATCGAGTATGCACACAGCCCCGAAAACATAACAAGGAAAATGGGGCTAGAAAATTCACCTGAATGCGGTTACGTTCACCGTTAATGGTTATCCCTTTTTTTCTGTGCGCGACTAACTGTATAACAACTACACGTATCAATTTACTATCACTACCATATCATGTTTCTAGTATAATTATAACCCTCAACGAACGGGGGTCCGGGGGCAGCGCCCTGGTAGCGGGGTTCTAGGGGTGGCAGCCCCTAGAATTCTTAATTATTATTTTATTTGCTAACTCTAAAAGTTCGAGGGCTTATTTGTAATTAATCCATTTTATCTTAAGTCCAGGGACCTTTCTGTAATTCTTTCAAAGTTTAATTTGTTATCCAGTTCCTTAACGAATGAGGCTCATTCGTTACTTCTTGACGAATGGACCTTATAACGAATTGAACATTTATAGCGAACTGAACCTTATAGCGAACTGGTATTTATAACAAATTGAACCTTTATAACGGACTTGACCTTATAGCGAACTGGTGTTTATAACGAACTTGACCTTATAGCGAACCAGCCAGGGGCTATGCCCCTTGGACCCTGCTAGGGGTTGCCGCCCCTAGAACCCCGCTGCCCCCGGACCCCCGTTTGTTGAGGGTTATAATTGGACTTGAAACGCTATATGGGTAGTAATAGTTAATTGATAAATGTAATTGTTCTACAGTTAGTCGTGCACAACTTAAGAAAGGAATAACCATTAATGGTGAACGTAACCGAGTTCATGTGAGTTTCTAGCCCCATTCCTTGTTATGTTTTCGGGGCTGTGGGCATACTCGATGTGATTAGTTAATACACTTATCCTAAGTGATAAGTGTATGCCATATATGATTTAGGTGAAAGATATGAATGATTGCTTGTTGGTACATGAACGATCTTCGGATATTGCATGTCCGCCAGGTTATAATTACAGATTTGAATGTTATGTATAATGAATGAATGTTATGTATAATGAATGAATGTTATATGTATGTTATGAATGAATATAAGGGATGGCTAGGTACAGAAGAAAGGGACTGAGCCCTAATAATACTCAAGGTAGAAAGGGACCGGACCCTAATAATATTCGAGGCAGAAAAGGGACCGAGCCCTAATAATACTCGAGGAAGAAAGGGACCAGACCCTAATAATAATCGAGACAGATAAGAGACCGAGCCCTAACAATACTCGAGGTAGTAGGGCGTAATTCTCTTTAAAATGTATGAGTATGTAAAGTAAGAATAGATGTAAAGAAAGTAAGGAAAGAATGAAATAAAGAATGAAGGTATATACTCTTGTATGTACAAAAGAAAGATAAGCAGGTTAAGTATATACTAAGTATCTACGGATGCGTATGTATAAGTATGTGAAAGTACTGTATGTTACTTGATTAACTAGAACTCACTAAGCGTAGCTGACTTTTAGTATGCATGCAGGTGAATAGATTTCAAAAGCTAGCTTGAAGGAGACACATGGCAGGATGGGAAGAGACTGGCATCTGAAGATCTGTTATAATGTTTGATATTATATGTTATGTTATGTTTTTAAAAGACAAGTTATGAACGTTTGTAATGAATGGTTGACTTTAAATATTATTCAGCGAAGTTTTAATTAACTCTGATATTTAGAACTGTGTTTATGAGTAAATCCAACGTCCAAAGTGAGGCACTGGTAACGGTGCCTTACATAAACTTTAATTTTGGAATCAATTTTCATATTTCAGGACTGTCGTAGGTGTACTTTAGGTAATTCAATATTTTTACGTTTATTATCACTATTGCATTACTTCAAGCTTAATACAATCTATTATTTGATCTATCATTGATTTTGTCATGTTTGTGGTTCATTTAGAGTGCATTATTTGTCAAGCGGTCTCAATTTTCTTCTCGAGTTGAACAGTAAGTTATTAATTGAATTTACGAACAACATAACATTATGGTTCATATTGAAGATGTATCATGTATGCAATTGGTTTATATTTACTTCTTCATTTTGCAATGCTATTTCAAGTTATGATTGGGATGTTAATATATCGTTACTGGTCCTTTACTTGTGCAGGTTGCTGGAGTACATCTTTTGTCAAATGTTTGTCGAGTAGATGTAGAATGAATAAGCAAAAGGAAACCTGGTGAATCGGTAATTTGCATATAAAGTTGAATTTTTTCTATGTTTTTTTTTGGATATGACTCTTTAATGTATCCTAATATTATTAGATTTAGGCTTGTAAATGAAGTGAACAAACACTAACAAGCGCATGTTGGTGTTCGTTCATTTAACTTTTACCAAAGACAAATAGTTCAACGAACGGATTTTCCTTTTTACGTTCATGCGTCAAGAAGATAATCATGTTTGTGTGTGTTTATGTTCGTTCATTAATATTCTAAACGAATAATTCATGAACACGAACAATAATAAATGAACAAACAAAACGAACATAACAGATGAATTGTAAATGAACCGACGTTTGATTAATTTATATGGAATGAGAGAGGCAAAGAGACATGAGGTTGATTACAAAGTCCAAAGAATGAAGATGTGGCTATGGTTAGGGGTGGGTTACTAACATGGTTAATTATTTTAGAAAATATAAAATTACATACTTAAACGTGTTAAACAGATGTAAATGGTTGAACATATATGAACGAACGTTCGTGAATGTAAATGAATGAAATGTTCGTTTGTTAATTTAAATAAACAAAAAGTTTTGTTCATGTTTGTTCAGTTTTTTAATAAATGAAAATAAATAAACTTCTCCCTAAATAGTTCATGAACAGTTCACAAAGTTTTGCCAACTATTATAAATGAACTTCTGCCAAGCTTTTCTATATTTGAGTTGGTTATTTTGTGCCTTTTGTTTTCATTTTGAACTTTGAATTTGATGTAATATATAAAAAAACTAATAAATAGTGTAACTCAAATAATTTAGCCTATATGCATAATAATCTGTTAACTACTAATTAACAAGATTTTGGTCGAAGCCGTTAAACAGTCTAGCTAAACAAGTCATGTTCGGGTTGACCTGGTGTTGCATATAAATCCGTGAAAGAACTTATTTATGATGATCGTTGTTGCTCTTAAAAGATTCAAAGTTTTATATCTCCATCCAAATTCGGGTCAATGATTCAGGTTGAACATAAGTTTCATATCAAATGTACAAACGAGATGTCAAACTGTAGTCAAAGCTCTAAGGTTGGCTTGCGCGTCTTCTGTAGTAATTGCGGTGTATGATTAATCATATGTGGGATTGGATTCTTGATACTCCAAAGGTATGATTCATCTTATTATTTTTTTATTGTATATACTTTATAATCTTATTTTCTAATTTCAGGAGTCAGGAATATTGGTCACGAGGGAGTTTATTTTGATGTTGTAATTACCACGGGGATCAAAGTAAATGGAATCCAATGGAGGTTGCAGAAATTAGTGATGTTGTAATTACCATGTTGCCCTCACCGACCATTATCCAATGTAAGCTACACATTCTAATTTTTAGTTTCTTAGTTTATTATAAAATGCCAATTCGTTTGATGAACTTTAACCGAATACGCGGACATGAACACTTAACGAACAAATGAACGCACATGAATTGTTAAACGTACAACTTGTTTGTTCTTGTGCGTTCGTTAAAAAATTGAGCGTGTTCGTTTGTTGAACTTTAACCGAGCACATGAACAAACACAACCACTTAAAACAGATGGATTTGTTTTGTTGAACTTTAACTGAGTGTGTTCGTTTCGTATTCTCAGATGGTGTTTTTAGATGAACTTGAAGAAGTTTCCAGGCTGATTATTTCCCTTACACAGGTAAAAAGTTCATTTTAACTTTCGTTCAATTTTAATTTAAATAAACATTTTGAATTATTCTTTCAATTTTAACTTTCGTTCTATGTTTACTTCGATTCTAATTTCCTGGTGTCGCCATTTACATCCACACTGATTGGTAGGTATGATGAAATGATGTCTGTACACGTAAATGGTGGGACATAACATAGCTACATTTCCTTCTAAATGTAAATTAAAGGATCGTGAAAACCCAAATTTTTTCTTCTCTTTTTGCCATAATTAGTCAAATGTTATGTTGAAAGATTGTAAAGTTTGTATTTTATGGCAGCAAATTCTATAATATATTATGATTCTATGTGGGTAAACCCTTCATGATCTCACTTTGTTTCTATTTTTGCAGAGTGATAATGGAAGAAGACTGAGAAGAGAATTGCACAAAATGAAGCCCAAAGGAACCTGAAAGAGAGCTTCTTATGAACCTGACCTGATGCTTGACCGTTTCAATCGTTTCGACCCGTATGGAACCTAAAGGAAAGTTTTCAATGTTGAATAAAAGTTAGTGGGTACCAGTGGTGTAACTGTCCAAATCCAGGTAGAAACGGTCAAGGTGAATGCTGTTTGATTTTTGAGTATAGAAGATTTAATAACAAAAATGCAAACAATGAAGCAAAGGAAAGCAAGTCTTGAGGCTACATGGGCTGAAAAAGAACATACGAAAAACGAGCATAGGAAAAAGTAGTAGAATAAAAAAAAAGTGGTTTCGGAATACGATTTAGTTTCTTTATTGTTTGCAATTTTGTAATCAATTCTAATCGTGTGTTACGAACTAGAGAACTAACTGTATATCCACCACCATTTAAAACATAAACATATTATGCACGCGGATGTTACATGCCCGTGTGTTGCAACATGCGGGTACAAAACCTTGTTTAATTTTATTTAGGAGTTAACACCTTGGAGAAACGTTGCAGCAGATAACAACTCTAACATTGTAACGCTCTCAAAGTACTCATTTATGTAAAATTGTTGTTTCTCTATGGATTGCATAAACAAATTATAGATTTTATGACATTAGACTACTCGGCCATCAGACTGTATAAATCTAGAAATGAGTACCGCATTATATATTGTTGTCGCTTTAGCACCGCGCTGGTTAACATATGCAAGACCTTGGTCGTGTACTACTTTTGTAGGAAAATAAAAAAATATTCTTATGCAAATGTAATAATGAATCCTTAACAAATTTTGTTTTGTGACAAGATTTGGTGTTGAACTATGGATAATCGAAATAATATATAACAAACCACAAAATAAATCAAAGGAGAAGTAAAGAAATAAAAGAAGAAAATTCCATCCCACATTGGTGGAGGAAAGAAAAGGAGAGGCTTCCACCATGGTATAAATAGGAATGTAAGTTCTTGTCCCACATCGCTAGATTATAAAACTAGTAAACTCTTTATAAGAAAGAAAACTAATATGTTAATATTCTTATAAGAAAAATCACACCCAATGGTCCTAGCGGAGGGTGCGAGGCACCCGAACGCGCACGCGCATGGGCTCGGGAGCAATGTGGCGCTTTGATTATGCACTTTGCACTTCGCATCGCCGTTTAAGGGCCGCCTTAGTATTTTTGTGGAAAATTAAAATCTTTAGTGAACCTACTATCGCGATATGCGATGGACTATTAAAGTAACACATCACGATACGCGACGTTGAGGTTACGCATACAAGACACGTAACGTGCCACATGGCATGCCACATAGCCTACCTAGGGCTGACTCGGCAAAGCTATAAGATTCATCGCGATATGCGATGTCCTTTGTTTATGACCATCGAGTATTGCGACGGGTACCAAAATCAGCTATAAATAGATTGAACATGAGACATTCACTCCTCGTCCCAAAACTTTCTTTCTCTATGAAATTTCCTTATATAAAAATTAAGAATATGTCATGATACCCGAGTGATCGTAGCGATATCCTATCCGATCGAAAGAAACTTATACACGCGAATCCAAAAGCTCTGCCTATCAGGGTAAGACATTGTGCCATCGGTGTAAGGTTTATAATCTCGTGATTATCGTTATGATTATTGGTTTTATACTAATCTAGATATACCACGTTGTGTTTAACCTAGGTGCTTAAATACCAGGAAGCGTTCTTTAATTGTAAACTTGTAAGGTGAGACATGCGAGTTTTTGTACAACTCACATTTGTGTGAGACAACTATTTTTCCGACACTGTCATGTTAATTTCAAAACCTATAAAACTAATGGCATATGGTCTAAATGTTTCAAATATATTTTTAAAGTATTTTAAACACATTACAGTGATTAAGTCTCTGTAGACTTACGGGATGGTTACTATCGGTATTGTGGGGTTTTGTGACATTCGTCAATTTTGGGTCTTGTTTATATTCGTATTTGTATTCGTTTAATATGAAAACCGACCCGTTTTGTAAACCGAAGCTTATGATATAATCAAAATTATGGATTTTATGTTACAATATTGTTTTACACTTGTTGGGTCTTGAAAACATCATTTTCGGTCCTTAAAACGCGTAAAAATCACTTAAAAACGAACTTTGGGGACCAAATATGCTATTTTTGAAAATTTGGAAAGTCTGATGACCAACCCCATCACACTACGCGATGGGGGATGACCTGCTTGATCATGTGGTGCGATGGGCTGCAGATCAGCAACCTGTTAATTTGTCTGTTTGTGCTTTGTTTTGATCCTTTTTGCATGAAAACTCTTGTGTTTAACACTCATATTTGACCACCAACATTACCCTATATATACACCCTCATTTCCCTTCATTTTCCCCTGCTACAACTCCAAAAACTCTCTCAAACATATATATATATATATATATATATATTATCGAAACCTCACCGATCGGAATCGGAGAAGTAACTACCAAAGGTAACAAGGGGTATTATATTATATATATATATATTTCTATATCTATATAACTTGTTTATACATACTAATCTTGCTTAACTTCTGCTCATTTTAGTTTATTTGTTATATTTACAAGTTCCATGGTTATGAGTTCTAAGAGTCTATGTTTCGGTTTAACCGTAAATTACTCTTGACTGTAAACCGAACTTTTGTTTAACGACTTTGTTGTTAACGTTTTGGTTGTAAAACTTAAGTATTTCTATATGTACATTATTATACAAGTTATTTGATATTTGGGCATGTGGAAACCATTTATGAACGTGTTGTGAGATGGAAACTGAACCAATCCGATTTTTACTCGCTTAAGACACACAAGTGTGTTTTTTTGCTATCAAGACTTGTATATTTCTTTAAAAATAGTTTACAAACTGATTTTAATTATTTTCTTAAGTACTTGGAAATGTTGGATCCAACTTGATCTCATAACAAAGTTTGGACCGACAAAACCGAACACTCGCTTAACGTGCGTTGTTAGTTCTAAAAAAATAGAACTACATACTTGGTTAAGTCTTAATAAGTTTTATTGAGTTATCTAATAACGTTCATTATTTTGGAAAGTTGACTTTGGGTTTGACTAATTATCAAGACTCGAACAAACAACCCGAACACTCGTTAAAGACCCGTTTTAGTATATTTATCCCAAAAGAACTTGCATCTTCGAAATTTTCCCACCTTATTACTTAACATAAGTTAAGTAAATATTAAGGTTAGATACTTTAACCGGTTTCGAGCAAACTTACACTTTTAAAGGGTTATTATTATAAATTCCTAAATAGTTACATTTTAAACCTTGAACTTTAATTGATTACTTTTCGCAACAATTATTTTATTTAAATATATTCAAGACAACCTTTCTAAATCCAAGACTTTATTTTATTTAGGCTTCATACGTTAACTCCTCGTTCCGGCAAATCTTCAAATTATCATCTTTCAAGTTTATTACTTGAACGTGAGTAATTTCATACCCCGTTTTCTATCTTTTGTTTTGGGGGTGACATTTCATCTTATCTAAACTAAATGTTTTATACTTGGGTCTTAAACCACAAACGTTATTGTATACCTTAGTTAAATGCTCGATTTGGTGTTCTATGATTATATGCCTATGTGTTTATCGCTTTCGGTTGGTGGAACTATAAAATCCTAGTCTATTTGGCATCCCCTTATAGCAAGGTGTCGTTAATGTAATGCAATTAACGATAACTATATAATCCTAGACTATATGGCATCCCCTTATAGCAAGGTGTCGCTAACGTAATTCTATTAGCGATTTTATCTATTCATCCAAGTTATTGCGTTTATTTATCGTTTCGTATACAAGTTTTGTGGCTTTTTATTACTATATATATATATATGCTCAAACTTATGAATTGCTCACCAAATTTGTGTTGACAAACTTTATTTTTATGAAATGTTACATGTTTGCATCTATGTTGATTGTGGAGTTGAAGAAAACGACATCGATACCTTTAAGATATTTATCAAAAATGAACAATATTTGATTTGTTATATTTTGTTGTATTTTGTTGTGACTATCATTTGAATATTGTTATGTGACATTTTCGATGTTGTGAAATGAAATGAGTTTGTTAAATGTTGTCGCTTTAAATAGTGTCATGCGCTTATGGGCAATCGTTACACCTCGGCATGTTCCGCCGCCTTTGGTCGGGGTGTGACAGATTGGTATCATAGCCTTGACAATAGGATAGGTGGTTAGACGTCACGACCTAGTATTGTTATGCTTAGGGTCCTATACGTGTGCTTATACGTGTTTACTCTATAATTGATTGTTCATACCGCATGTCATTTATAAACTTATTTACAATTCACCAATATCCTAAATGTTCATATACACACACTTTCATACTATTTCCAAGGTATCCTTACCTTAAAATGCAAAAAGTAGATTTTTCATTATGTTTTATGGATTACAAGATTAACTTGGATCCCGTTGTTTCAAATCGCTTAAAGGTTGCGTTTATATCGGGTTTGTAGCCATCATAGAAAATGAGACATTATAAAATGACCATTTGACAAAAAGATTCCAATGATCGAAGGTGATTTACTTACCTGGGATGGTTGAGTTATAGTGCTTATTTTCTAGGCCACAAATCGTGTTATACATATCAATTCTTTAAGTAGTCGAATGCAAGCGTTCCGGTCGCCATCCTAATTTTCGGTGTTAAAACAATAGAACTATGGTGGTTCATAGACTAGTGTTTTGACATGACGTTGTATCTCGATTTATTGTGTTATTATCGTTACTTGAGTCAAAAACATAAAAATGTCGCGGTGGTTCGTGCACATGTTTAGACTTTAACGTGGTGTTTTATAAACTTTTTAGTGTCGGAATATCAAATCATGGTGGTTCATGTACGACTTTTCGACTCTATAAATCTCAAAATATCAAATTTTCAAGCTTTAACCTCTTAAAAATGATTTATGGTTATTTTCGGTTTTGTTATTTATATACAAAGTTCTATATTTTATCTAACACTAACATCTTCTTCTCACTAACTCTAGGATTCACAATAAAAAGAAATCTTATTTTATTTTATACACCTTCGTATTGATTTCTTTTTACCCAAAACTTATTCCATTTCTTTATAATTTTTAGCATGCCTCCGCTAAGACACCAACCGCGCAAGAACTCCAACCGACGTATGGATTCTTTCGTCGCTAAACAAATGGCTGCTGTGATTCCCGAACATATAACCCAAATCAAAGCTACCCAATCCGCACCCGTTGTTGCACCCGTTGAACCCAAACCCGCGTCCTACTTGTACAAGCAACAACTATGCGACTACCTGTTGCAATGGTTCGAATCGATCGAGAGTGTGTTTCGACATAGCGAATGCCCCGAAGAAGAAAAGACAAATTTCTCTTCAAGCATGTTTAGAAAGACCGCTCTAACATGGCGGGGTAGTGTTATGCACCTCCAAGGTTCGGATACGGCTATGGCTCTTCCATGGTCCGATCTCAAGGCACTTATGATGAAGAAATTCTGTCCCAAACATGAGCTCCAAAAGCTTGAGGAAGAATTTTGGAACCTAAAGCAAGAAAGTGGTGATAACACCGCTTATTCACTCCGTTTTCACGAGTTGAGCATTCTTGTCCCTCACTTGGTTACCCCGACTGAGCGCGAGTTTGACGAATACATTGGGGGATTACCTATGCAAATCCGGGACTTTGTCATAAGTAGCAAACCTGTGAATCTTGAGGACGCCATCACTTTAGCCCGTGCGCTATCGGAAAATCATGTGAAGACGGGTACCCTAACCTTCAAGAAACCGAGTGAGAAGGCCAAGCCCGAGCCCGCACCGCAAGCCAAGGTTGAACCCGCACCACATGCCATTAACTACTTCAACTCATCCCGTCACAACAACAACAACAAGAAGAAACCCAAGACCAACTACCGAAACTTTGCCGTTACCCAACCTCAACAACAAACTCAAGCTCCAACACCAAACCGAAGACCCTATACCGGTACCGTCCCTCTATGCAACACTTGTCAACTTCACCACCCCCCAAACATGCCTTGTCGCCATTGTACTATTTGTAACCGACTTGGTCATTTCCACACCACATATTGATCCGCCCAACGAACCCAACCTAACCAACCAAACCAACCAAGAACCTTTCCCTAAAATTACCAAAACTGATATGCACCCTACCCACAAAACCAACCCCAACAACCCCGAGCTTGCTTCAATTGTGGAGATCCTAATCATTTCCGCAACAATTGCTCATGTTTAACTTTTGCTAACCAAGCCCAAACCATGACCATACCCTACTATCAAACCTAAGCCTACCAAGTTCAAACTTACCAATCCCAAATTCCCAAACTCAATGCACCACTCATCCAACCCATCCAAGCCATACAAGCACCACTCTACCTCCCCAACAAGCACCTCAAGTCAACCATGGTAACTAAGGGCGAGCTTTTATGATGTACACTAATCTAGATCAAGTGGCAAACGATGTCGTGAACGGTATGTTTTTGGTGAACTATCATATGGCTTCTACTTTATTTGATACCGGTGCCGATAGAAGTTTTATATCTTTGAAATTTGAGTCGAAACTTGCTATTCCTCGAACTAAGCTTTCCCGACCGTTTTCCGTTGAAGTCGCCAATGGGAATTCTATTACCATCAATTCCGTCGTCCGCGATTGTTCTCTCATCCTTGCCAAGCATAAATTCTTCATCGATCTCATCCCGATGCAAAAGGGAAGTTTCGATGTCATAGTAGGGATGGATTGGTTATCTTTGCACCGTGCCGAAGTCGTTTGTTTCGATAAATTCATTCACATTCCGCTTGTCAACGGTAAAATTCTTAAAGTTTTCGGCAACACAACTTCTAGAAGACTTAATCTTATGTCGTGCGCTCAATCGCAAAAGTACTTACGCCAAAAGTATGCTCTGTTTCTAGCTCTCCCGGTGATAAAAGACAAAAAGGAAAGGAAATCCAAGATATTTCCATGGTTTGTGATTTCCTCAATGTCTTTCCCGATGATGTCACCGGTCTTCCGCCCGTTCGTCCGATTGAATTCCGTATCGATCTTGTACCCGGCACGATGCCCGTGGCCAAAGCTCCTTATCGTTTAGCCCCGTCGGAAATGCAAGAATTATCAAACCAACTCGAAGAACTTTCCGATAAAGGATTCATTCGTCCAAGCTCTTCTCCTTGGGGCGTTCCCGTTCTCTTCGTGAAAAAGAAGGATGGTTCGTTTCGTATGTGCATCGATTATCGAGAGCTTAACAAACTCACCATCAAGAATCGTTATCGTTTGCCACGAATCGACGACTTATTCGACCAACTTCAAGACTTGTTTCTCCAAAATCAATCTTCGATCGAGTTACCATCAATTGCGTGTTCGCGAAGAAGACATTCCTAAAACCGCTTTCCGTACTCGATATGGACATTTCGATTTTATATTTATGCCCTTCGGGTTAACAAATGCACCCGCGGTATTTATGGACCTCATGAACCGCGTTTGCAAACATTCCTTGACAAATTCGTTATTGTCTTTATTGATGACATCCTTATCTTTTCTAAATCCAAAGCCGAACATGTACATCATTTGCGTACCATTATCGAACTCCTTAGATATGAACAACTCTACGCCAAATTCTCAAAATGTGAATTTTGGCTCGAGGAAGTTCAATTTTAAAGACATATCGTAAACGACAAAGGTATTCATGTTGATCCCGCTAAAATTGAGGCCGTTAAGGATTGGAAAACTCCAATGACTCTCACGAAAATTCGATCATTCCTCGGTTTGGCCCGGTATTATTGGCGTTTCATTTAAAATTTTTCCAAGATCTCATTGCCTCTTACCTCCCTCACTCATAGAGGAAAATCATTCGATTGAGGTTCGAAGCAAGAGGAAGCCTTTTGTACTCTCAAGGACATGCTTTGAAATGCTCCTATTCTAACCCTTCCCGATGGAAATGACGATTTTGTTGTATTTTGCGATGCATCTCATCAAGGACTTGGTTGTGTTCTCATGCAACGAGGTCATGTCATCTCTTACGCATCAAGGCAACTAAAGGTCAACGAAAAGAACTATATGACTCATGATCTCGAACTTGGTGCCGTCGTTTTCGCTCTCAAAATCTGGAGATATTACCTTTATGGTATAAAATGTGTGGTTTTTACCGATCATAAAAGCCTTCAACATATTTTTTACCAAAAAGATCTCAACATGAGACAACGACGATGGGCCGAATTACTTAGTGATTACGATTGCGAGATTCGCTACCATCCCGGTAAGCAAATGTTGTCACCGACGCCCTAAGTCGAAAGGTTAATGTTAAATCCATTCTGCATCTAAGTGTTATTGTTCAAACCGATCTCCAAATTCGTATCTTCCAAGCTCAACGTACCTCCGTTGAATAAGGTAATATGCACGACGAAATGTCATGTGGATCCGAACTTCAACTCGAAACCAAACCCGATGGTCTTTTGTATTTTCTCAATAGTTTGTGGATTCCCGATCACGATGACCTTCGTACTTGTATACTTGACGAAGCTCACAATTCGCGGTATTCTGTTCATCCCGGTGTGGATAAGATGTATTTCGATCTTCGTGCTACCTTTTGGTAGCCGAGTATGAAAAAGGACGTAGCGTTGTATGTATCTAAATGTCTTACTTGCTCAAAAGTCAAAGCCGAACATCAAAGACCTTTTGGTTTACTCGAGCAACCACCGATTCCCGATTGGAAGTGGGAAGACATTGCTATGGACTTTATCACTAAATTACCCAACACCCAAAAAGGCAACGATAGTATTTGGGTGATCATCGATCGATGGACCAAATCTGCTCATTTCATTCCGATCCGAGAGAAGTATTCTGTCGAGCAGCTTGCTCAAATCTATGTTCGGGAAATTGTGTGTCGACACAGTTTACCATTGTCTATCATCTCCGATCGCGATGCTCGTTTTACCTCTCATTTTTGGCGTTCACTTCAAGAAGCTTTGGGAACACGTCTCGATCTTAGCACCGCTTATCATCCTCAAATGGATGGTTGGTCCGAACGTACAGTTCAAACACTCGAGGATATGCTACGAGCATGTGTTCTTGATTTCCGTGGGAATTGGGATTCTCACATTCCGTTCATCGAGTTTTCCTATAACAATAGCTACCATTCTAGCATTGATATGGCTCCATTTCAAGCTCTTTACGATCGTAAATGTCGATCCCCGATTAGTTGGAACGAAATTGGTGAAGCTCAAATCACGGGAACCGAAATGGTCCAAGAAGCTACCGATGTGATCGATCAAATCCGTAAGAACCTCCTAGCCGCTAGAAGTCGTCAAAAGAGTTACGCCGACAAACGGCGAAAACCAATCGAATTTAATGTTGACGACCTTGTCCTTCTAAAACTATCTCCTTGGAAGGGGGTGCTCCATTTTGGAAAGAAGGCTAAGCTAGATCCTTGTTTCGTTGGTCCTTTAAAAATCCTTGAATGCGTTGGAAAAGTAGCTTATCAACTCGAGCTACCGCAAGAACTTGCCGATGTTCATCCGACATTTCATGTTTCGAATCTTAAAAAGTGCTTAGCCGAGGGTAATCTCCATATACCTCTCGACGAAGTACATGTCGATGACTCAATGATCATGGTTGAACGACCAGTTGAGATCATGGATTGCAACGAGAAGAAAACCAAGCGTAGTCGTATTCGGTTAGTCAAAGTTCGATGGGAATCACGGAGTGGCGCGAAAATTACTTGGAACGAGAAGACGCAATGAAAGAGAAGTATCCACATTTGTTTGCATCGTCGTCTTCATCTTAATTTCGGGAAGAAATTTCCTAAAGTAGGAAATACTGTGACATTCGTCAATTTTGGGTCTTGTTTGTATTCGTATTTGTATTCGTTTAATATGTAAACCAACCCGTTTTGTAAACCGAAGCTTATGATATAATCAAAATGATGGATTTTATGTTACAATTGTTTTACACTTGTTGGGTCTTGAAAACATCCTTTTCGGTCCTTAAAACGCGTAAAAATCCCTTAAAACGAACTTCGGGGACCAAATATGCCATTTTTGAAAATTTGGAAAGTCTGATGACCAACCCCATCATGCTACGCAATAGGGGATGACCTACTTGGTCGCGTGGCGTGACGGGCTGCAGATCAGCAGCCCGTTAATTTATTTGTTTGTGTGTGCTTTCTTTTGATCCTTGTAGCATGAAAACTATTGTGTTTAATACCCATATTTGACCACCAACATTACCCTATATATACACCCTCATTTCCCTTCATTTTCCCTTGCTACAACTCTAAAAACTCTCTCAAACATCAAAGATCCAAGGTTGTTTATTTATGTGTTCTTGAAGGTTTGACTTTTAAAAGTCAAACTGAGTTTAATCTTTCATTCTAATGAGCTTATGTTGTCTTATTAATACTTGATTATGGTGGTACAACATATATATAATATAATACTCTTTGTTACCTTTAGTAGTTACTTCTCCGATTACAGTCGGTGAGGTTTCGGACCTTGTAAGGCAAGGCTTCATGGAGGACTTTCAAGTCCTTGATATATATATATATACATATATAACTTGTTCATACATACTAATCTTGCTTAACTTCTGCTCATTTTAGTTTATTTGTTATATTTACAAGTTCCATGGTTATGAGTTCTAAGAGTGTATGCTTCGGTTTAACCGTAAATTGCTCTAGACTGTAAACTGAACTTTTGTTTAAAGACTTTGTTGTTAAGTTTTTGGTTGTAAAACTTAAGTATTTCCATTTGTACATTATTATACAAGTTCTTTGATATTTGGGCATGTGAAAACCATCTATGAACGTGTTGTGAGATGGAAACCGAACCAATCCAATTTTTACTCGCTTAAGACACACAAGTGTGTTTTTAGCTATCAAGACTTTTATATTTCTTTAAAAATAGTTACAAACTGATTTTAATTATTTTCTTAAGTACTTGGAAATGTTGGATCCAACTTGATCTCATAACAAAGTTTGGACCGGCAAAACCGAACACTCGCTTAACGTGCGTTGTTAGTTCTAAAACAATAGAACTACATACTTGGCTAAATCTTAATAAGTTTTATTGAGTTATCTCATAACATTCATTATTTTGGAAAGTTGACTTTGGGTTTGACCAATTATTAAGACCCGAACCAACAACCCGAACACTCGTTAAAGACCCGTTTTAGTATCTTTATCCCAAAGGAACTTGCATCTTTGCATTTTTCCCACCTTATTACTTAACATAGGTTAAGTAAATATTAAGGTTAGATACTTTAACCCGGTTTCGAGCAAACTTACATTTTTAAAGGGTTATTATTATAAATTTCTAAATAGTTACATTTTAAACCTTAAACTTTAATTGTTTACTTTTCGCAACAATTATTTTACTTAAAGATCTTCAAGATAAACTTTCTAAATCCAAGACTTTCTTTTATTTAGGCTTCGTACGTTAAACTCGTCGTCCCGGCAAATCTCCAAATTATGATCTTTCAAGTTTATTACTTGAACGTGAGTACTTTTATACCCCGTTTTCCATATTTTGTTTTGGGGTGACATTTCATACTTATCTAAACTAAATTCTTTATACTTGAGTCTTAAACCACAAACTTTGTTGTATACTTTACTTAAATAATTGCTCGATTTGGTGTTCTATGATTATATGCCTATGTGTTAATCGCTTTCGGTTGGTGGAACTATAAAATCCTAGTCTATTTGGCATTCCCTTATAGCAAGGTGTCGTTAACGTAATGCAATTAATGATAACTATAAAATCCTAGACTATTTGGCATCCCCTTATAGCAAGGTGTCACTAACATAATTCTATTAGCAATTTTATTTATTCATCCAAGTTATTGCGTTTATTTATTGTTTCGCATACAAGTTTTGTGGCTTTTTATTACTATATATATGTGTGCTCAAACTTATGAATTGCTCACCAACTTTGTGTTGACAAACTTTATTTTATGAAATATTACAAGTTTGCATCTATGTTGATTGTGGAGTTGAAGAAAACGACATCGATACCTTTAGGATATTTAGCAAAAATGAACAATATTTGATTTGCTATATTTTGTTGTGACTATCCTTTGAATATTGTTATGTGACATTTTCGATGTTGTGAAATGAAATGAGTTTGTTAAATATTGTCGCTTAAATAGTGTCATGCGCTTATGGGCAATCGTTACACCTCGGCATGTTCCGCCGCCTTTGGTCGGGGTGTGACAGGTTTTGTATTCAAGGCTTGCCTAATGGGCTATTACACGTTACTTATTGGACAAGTGTTAGCCAATAAGTAATATGACCACAGTCATAGATAGGGTCGAGTGACAAGTACCTTTAATTAATTTGTAAGCAGGCAGATGTAAAAACATCTTAATGTTGTGAATCTAAAATGTGTCATTTACGAATGAATGTACTCACCAGTATTTCTTGCTAATCAAATATTTAAACATGTTTCAGGTGACTTGTTAGAGACAAAGGAATGATGCCTGTGGGATTCCAGCTTAAATAAGTGGCTTGTCACCAGAATAAAGAAACGTGTTTTGTAAATTAGGGTTTATCCTTATAAAAATTATGTTTTTATCAAAAAGGGTTAAATTCCCAGTTTATAATAATAAGAATCATGGTATTTTTATAACTCTGATAATTTTTCCTAACTATGGTTATGTTAAAATATTCCGCTGCAAAATAATTTAATAAACACCGATACCACCAATCAATGTTCACGGCTTCCCTCCCAGGGTATGAGGGTCGTGGGCTATGACATAAAATTTCTAGACTAATAGTATTTTGTAGAAGTTTTGGAATAATTTTACGAGAAGATTAATAAACGAATAGGAAACGAGTACAACATTGTAAATTATTGCCGCTGTCGCATCACACGGGTACCTACTAGTATATATATAAATATATATATATATATATATATATATATATATATATATATCTTACTATATTATTAAAGAAACCCTTAATTTCCAAATGACATCATTCTATGGTGTCCACATCAATGCTACATCATTGCCAAGTCACCTATTACCTTTCCTATTATTGCCAAATCATTTCATATACCTTATTTAAACCTCAAGATTTACCAACCATATGTAAGGCCCCGTTACCGGTACCCTACTTTGGACGTTGGATTTACTCATAAACACAGTTCTAAATATCAGAGTTAATTAAATCTTTCGCGGAATAGATAAAACATCAACAGTCATTACAAAACATTCATAACTTGTCTTTAAAACATAACTTAAAACATGTCTTTTAGTTCAAACATTAACAAATAAATATTCAGACGCCAGCTTCTTTATTCATCTGCCACGTCTTTTAGCTAAAGCCAGCTGTCTCATTCTACTCACCGCGTGCATACTAAAAGTCAGCTACGCTGAGTGAGTTCTAGTTAATCATACATTATACAATACATACACCTACCTTCAATTATGTATCCGAAGATACATAATAAATACTTTCTAATTTTCTTTCATTACATAATTTCATACATACGTTCATACTTTATTACTTTCATACTATATTGTTACAGTCCTTTTCTATCTCAGATATTATTAGGGTCTGATCCCTCCTTCCTTATCTATCTCAGATATTATTAGGGTCTGATCTCTTTCTTGTCTATCTCAGATATTATTAGGATCTGATCCCTCTTTCGTTCTCTATCTCAGATATTATTAGGGTCTGATCCCTTTCTTCTCTATCTCAGATATTGTTAGGGTCTGATCCCATACTTCTTCATCTTTGTACATTCTGTCCTTACATAACCATAACATACATATACTTTCTTTGATCATTTACACGTACTCATATGTTGTACATATATATTTATCATACACATTCATCTTTCATATACATACCTACGTTGTCAATACGTTCAATATCCGAAGATCGTTCACGTACGGACAAGCTTTCTTTCGCATTCATAACATAATATCTAACACATAAATCATACATGGCATACACTTACCATTTAAGATAAGTGTATTAACTATCACATCGAGTATGCATGGCATACACTTACCATTTAAGGTAAGTGTATTAACTATCACATCGAGTATGTACACAGACGCGAAATCATAACAAGGAAATGGGGCTAGAAACTCACCTAAACTCGGTTACGTTCACCGTTAATGGTTATTCCCTTCTTGAGCTGTGCACGACTAACTGGATAACAATTACACGTATCAATTAACTATCACTACCCATATCGAGTTTCTAGTTTAATTATTACCCTCAACAAACGAGGGTCAGAGGGCAGCGCCCCTGGCTGGGGTTAAGCTGCCAAGTCAGGGGCGGCAGCCCCTAGCGGGTTCCAAGGGGTAGAGCCCCTGGCTAGGGTTAAGCTGCCATGTCAGCTTGGAAAATATTTATTTTCATTACCCGTCTTAACACATTTTCCATTAGGTTTTTTCAATTATTATTTTATTCTCTAACTCATTCGCTATAGCGAATTGCCTCTAATTCGTTATGTAATCTTCCTTAATTCGTTATCCTTAATCGTCATCTTATTATCTGATTCGTCATTTCGATTCGTTTCTGAACATGACTTGATTCGTTATCTTAATCGTAACGAATTGGCGAGTAACGAATCACCTGATTCGTTATCTGGTTCGTTATCTTCGCATAACCTAATTCGTCATCTGAACATAACGAATGGGTGAGTAACGAATCCCTTGATTCGTTATCTGAACATAACGAATGGGTGAATAACGAATTACCTGATACGTTATATGAACTTAACGAATGGGCATAAGCATCAGTCTTATCCAGATCTTTGACTCAAGGGTCAAAGTTTAATCGTCAAGAACAATAACAGTCAACACAAACAGATTTTGCAATTGAACCTCAAATCTCAACGAAATATCACGAATTTGGTATCATCGAACTCGCAATACTAGCGCCTACAAACCCCAAGAGTCCAATCGGCCAAACATTTGCGTTTAAATGGTTTATTTGGCCGATACATAGCTACGGCTAACCCTTGATTAATTAACACATCAGTTATTGACTAATTTCAACTAGATTCAAACATTTGATTCGTTTTTACCATTCGTTTACAGATCTAAGGCTACTTAAACAAATCCGAATCTAAATGAACAATTTCTCGTTGTAAACGTACCTTAAATGAGTCGATTACGAATACGGTCTAGCTTTGATTTTGTTTTGGTTCGTCACTAGTTCTAGCACCAACGAGTTCGGGTTTTCACCTTTGGATCTTGGCTCGGGATAAAGGATAGTGTTTGTGTGTGTTTTTGATGGTGTAAGCTATGGTGTAGAGATGGATAAAAATGGAGAGGTTTAGGGTTTAAGGGGTATTTATACTCCCATAAGCCCATGGACCTAAGGCTCATTCCATCTCTTATTCCATCTTTTAAAGTCCAAGCCCATCATCTTATAGTTTATTTATCTAAACCGACACATGACACTTTATTGAATAAACAAAATTTCATTTATTTATTATAATCAAAAGTTGGATGTTACAAGTCTTCCCCCCTTAAAGAGGTTTCATCCCTGAAACCTAACTATTACATAAACAAATTCGGGTAAAACTTGCGCATCTCATCCTCAGCTTCCCAAGTAGCATCTGAACCCTTGCGATGCTTCCCTATCACCTTCACTAAAGGTATAACCTTGTGATGAAGTTGCTTCTCCTTGCGATCAACTATCTCGATCGGTTGCTCGATGCAATTCAACTGTTCATCAACCTTAATGTCCATTAATGGCACATGAGACGTGTCATCCGCCAGACATTTCCTCATATGAGAAACATGGAAGTTTGAATGAATTCCTTCTAATTCTTCTGGCAAATCTAGCTTATAAGCCACTTCACCCACACGATCCATAATCTTAAACGGTCCAATGTACCTCAGACTCAACTTTCCCCTCTTTCTAAAACGAATTTTCCCCTTCCAAGGCGAGACCTTGAGCATCACATTGTCACCAACATTAAACTCAATCGGTCGTCCCCGCTTGTCGGCATACGACTTTTGTCTGTCTTGAGCAGCTTTCTATCTTGCTTTGATCTGATCGAACTTTGAATAAGTTTCTTGCACAAATTCTAAACTTCCCATCTCTTTCTGACCAATCTCTCCCCAACATACCGGGGTCTTACATCGTCTACCGTAAAGCATCTCAAACGGTGGCATACCAATACTTGAATGGTAGCTGTTGTTATAAGAGAACTCTGCTAGATGCAGATAATCATCCCAACTTCCTCCAAATTCTAAAATACAAGCACATAGCATATGTTCAAGGGTTTGAATCATCCTTTCAGACTGTCCATCTATTTGAGGATGATACGCCGTACTGATGTTCAATCTCGTGCCCATAACTTCATGGAACTTCTTCCAAAACCTCGAAGTAAACCGAGTATCTCTATCAGACACGATCGATAGCGGTACTCCATGCTTAGATACAACCTCTTTAATGAACAAACTTGCTAACGTTTCTAACGAGATAGCCTCTCGTATAGGCAGAAAGTGAGCACTCTTGGTCAAATGATCCACAATCACCTAGATGGTATCATGATGCTTAGCTGTACGGGGTAGCTTAGTTATGAAATCCATAGTGATGTGTTCCTATTCCCATTCAGGTATCTCAAGCGGTTGCATCTTTCGATAAGGCTTCTGATGTTCAGCTTTGACTTGTAAACAAGTCAAGCACTTACTAACATAATCCACCACATCGTTTTTCATTCATGGCTACCGCTAATCTCTTTTCAAATCTTGGTACATCTTAGTGGATCCTGGATGGATTGAATATCTTGACTTATGAGCTTCATCTAAGATTCGACTTCTAAGATTTCCGTGGCGTGGAATCCACATTCGGTCAAACCTAGTCTTAACACCATGAGTGTTTTCTATCAACTCGTCTTACTGACCGAAAATCCTTTCTTTCTTCACTAACCCTTCATCTACTAACACCTCTGACTGCACTTTGATGATTTCTTCAAACATACTTGAATTCATGATCAACTGGTATGACTTCATTGTTGCAATGACTTCTTCATTCTTACGGCTTAGTGCGTCGGCGACCACATTAGCTTTACTAGGATAGTACTTAATGTCGCAGTCGTAATCCTTTATCAATTCTAACCACCTTCTCTGTCTCATGTTCAATTCTTTCTGCTCGAAGAAGTACTTTAAACTTTGATGATCTGTATAGATAGTACACTTAGTACCGTACAGATAATGTCTGCATATCTTGAGAGCGTGCACTACTGCTATTAGCTCTAAAGCACGCGTTGGATAAGTACTCTGATGCACTTTCAACTATCTAGACGCATAAGCTATCACTTTCCCTCGTTGCATCAACACGCAACCTAACCCACGATGCGAAGCATTAGTACAAACAACCAAATTCTCGCCACCATCGGGCAGAGCAAGGATTGGAGCTTGCGTGAGTCTTTTCTTTAATTCCTCAAAAGCTTCTTCTTGAAACCTTCCCCAACTGAATACTATCGACTTTCGGGTCATACCGATCAACGGTGCGGCTATCTTGGAGAAACCTTCGATGAATCTCCTATAGTAGCCAACTAACCCTAAGAAGCTTCATATATCAGTCGGATTCTGTGGAGTCTTCCAATTCGTTATTGCCTCTATCTTAGCTGGGTCCACGGTAATCCCTTCAGGATTTATCACGTGACCTAGGAATTGCACTTATCGTAACCAGAACGCGCATTTCAAAAACTTTGCATACAATTTCTCTTTCTTCAGAGTCTCCAATACCTCTCTCAAATGCTCAGCATGATTAGACTCGTTCTTTAAATAAATCAATATATCATCATGAAGACGATAACTGACTTATCCAGCATCGGCCGACACACCTTATTCATCATTTCCATAAATGCCGCGGGAGCATTCGTTAGACCGAATGACATCACGAGGAACTCGTAGTGCCCATACCGCGTCCGAAACGCTGTTTTAGGGATATCTGCCTCTTTCACCTTTAGCTGATGATAGCCTGATCTGAGATCTATTCATGAGAACCAACTTGAACCTTGCAGTTGGTCAAACAGATCATCAATCCTTCGAAAAGGGTACCTATTCTTTATCGTAAGCTTGTTCAACTCGCGATAGTCTATGCACATTCTCATACTTCCATCCTTCTTCTCACAAACAACACCGGTGCGCCCCATGGAGAAACACTCGACTTTATAAAACCTTTTTCGAGGAGTTCTTGTAGCTGGGACATCAACTCCTTCATCTTGGACGGTGCTAAACGGTAAGGCATTTTCGCGACGGGCTGGGCTCCTGGTACTAAGTCTATCTGAAATTCTATCTCTCGCTCTGGTGGCAACCCCCGAAGATCCTCAGGGAATACTTCTGGGTAGTCGCACACGATAGGAACATCTTTCATTTATTTCGTCTCGGCCGTAGAGTTGACAACATACCCCAGGTAGGAACCGCACCCTCGCCTTAACAAACCCTCAGCTTTTATCATCGAAATGACATTAAGCCCAAAACTTTCCTTATCACCGTAAACCGTCACCGCACTACCATCCAAGGACTTTAAACTTGTTATCCTACTCTTACACACTATCTGAGCTTCATACTCAGACAACCAATCCATTCCCAAAACCACATCGAACCCTCCTAAGGTCATAACATACAAAGTAACAGGTAACTCATGCCCCTCTAACTCTATCTTACGGTCCTTAACAATCCTCATTATTTTAACCGAAGTGTCACTAGTAGTTTCTACTATAAAGGTTTCAGACATTCGAAAACATTTCATTTTAGCTATTTTACTAAATGACGTGGCTACGAAACTCTTGTTCGCACCTGAATCAAATAATACTGAAGCGGATATACCGTTTACTAGAAACGTACATGTGACAACATCTGGAATCTGCTTGGCTTGTTCCTGGGTTAACATGTAAGCTCTGGTCCTCGGCCTAGTCTGATCTGCATCATTCTTTCCACTCCCTCCAGTTCCACCATCGGTGCATTCCTTGACAAAATGGCCCGGCTTACCACACTTATAACATGCGGGTTTTGCAGTACATCGGAGCATAATGTTCTTTTCCACACTTATAACATGAATTCGACCCAAGCCTCCATTCTCCACCGTGAGCCTTACCATACTTATGACAAACATCAGATCCTTTACCCCACTTGCACTCCCCACCGTGCATCTTCCCGCAGGTCTTACACGGCCTCTTCTCCCAAACTCTTGGCTGCTTGTTTTTAGGGTTCCACATTTGAGTACCGTATCGTTTAACAAGAGCGACCCACTTCTTATCTTTCTTCTCATCTTCCACCACAACATCATCCGCAGCCAGGTCTTCATAAACCATCTCTGCGAGTTCAACAACAGAGTCGAAAGTAGCAGGTTTATTCACCTTAACTAACGTGCGGACCTTCTGTGGCAATACCCTCACGTAGCACTTGATCCTTTTAGCCTCAGTGTTAACCATATCGGGCACCAACCTAGACATTCGGTTGAACTCTGTAGTATACTCACGATGTGTCATCGTCCCAGCTTTCTAGTTCAGGAACTTCATCTCCGCCCTCTCAACTTCTGCGTCAGCATAGAATCTCTTCATTACCAACTCTTTCAGATCCTCCCACTTCATTGTGATGTGTAGTGAAACACACTTACTTTCCGTATCATTTTTATCATGTTTTAATTGCTTTTTAGTTTAATTATTAAGTTTTATGGTTTGTTTATGCTTGATTTTACAAATATAATTGTTTACTTGTAGGTTGTGAAGTTTGGAGGAAAAAAGAGTTAAATTGAAGAGTTTAGGGGCTTAATTGTTCAACTTTGAAACTTATAAGTCAAGGCCCGACCCAAGCCCACATCTTAAAAGCCTTTTATATTATTATATTTAATTAATAACAAGAGTAATCAGCCATTATCCATTCCATAATCCCAAAATCACAAAACCCTAACCACCTAACCCTAAGTTCCGATCGGAACTTCTGCAGCCGGCAAGAAAGAAAGAAAAAAAAGGAAGAAGCAAGGCGGCTGAGGTGTTTTGGACGGCTGGAGAGGAAGAAGGCTCGGGGCAGCAGCTTGGGGTCCTTATACATCATAAATCTCAGCCATACTTGATAGTAATTCATCCTTAAACTTTAATTATTGTTCAAGAACCCCAACTTTATTAATTTGGTCTTTTGATTTGAATTGTTTTGCAATTGATTGATAGTTTGACTTATAATTGATTGTGTTTGGATCTTGAATGAGTTTTATAATGTTTATGATGATGTTTATGGTGTTTTTCTTAAGTATGCATGGCTGTCCAAAAGTAATGAGTAGCTAAATTTGCTTGTTCTACCTAGGATAGATGATTGTTGAGTAGTTTAGACTTGTTTAATGGATTGTTAATGTTCAAGACTTGAATTATTGATGTAAAGTTTAACTAAACCATAAATTAGATTGTGTGTGATGGCTGTGTTTTATTTTTTATTACTTATAATCCTCTTGCATTAGTTAATTGAATTGATTTTGATTAATTGATTGCTTGTTAAACTCTTTACTTGGTGTTTTGGGTTTATTTGCGGGGTGTACAACCGTAGGGATAAGTGGGTAATATAATCATCTAAAATCAGTTAAAATACACCTTCTTTGAGACCGAGAGGTGATAAGAAGTAATATTGTCTCGTTGCTTTTACTTGTTAGAATTAAGACCGCGCGAGAGCGGGTTTTTGTCTTGTCAAGTTTGAGTGTTTATGTGCAATTAGTTGGTTTAATTTGGTTAAGTTAAATTGTTCCTCTATCCATGGTTGCGTAGTATTCGTTTCCATTAGGATAGTGTGTCGGTGAGACCGAGAGGTGAGTTGTCATTTGAAGACGTTAATAATTGTTTTTCCGGTTTATTCTTTAAAATCAACTAAAATAAGTTAGAGTTTGTTAGAGAGACTGAGAGATAATTTGACTTTCTTAAACAAGTTTTAGTTGTGTCATCTTTTATAACCGGTGTCTTGAATATTTTCAATCCGTTGTCTTGTTATTTCTATCAACATGATTCATTCCTAGGTAGACGTCTTTATTCATTGAATTTAAACTAAAGTTTTCAAAGGTATTTTGTTAAAAGTTTTCGTTTAATTAAGTTAAGTAGTTTAATCAATTTTAAATATTAAAAATCATTAAAATATTATGTTGGTGAGTCTTAGTTAGAGTTTCGTAATTATAAACGTTTTCACGTGTCTTCGAGTTCGATATCCGGACTTTCCTTATCTGTGCTATACGCGATCGGTACACTTGCCGTTTGTGTGAACTAGGATAGATTGTTTGGTTTTTAAAGCTTAGTTGCGACTTTTGTTTTCTTTATATATATATTTTCGCACATCACATTGCCTTGATCTCCTCTGGACTCTTCCTCTGCTCAATCGATTCTCACCAATACATTGCCTCATCACCCAATGATTGGGTGGCATATCCCATAGCTTGATTGGGACGACTCTCGCTAATGCGGATAATCTTGTCCATAGTGGTTAACCATTGGAGAGTAACGATTGTGTCTCCCAAACCAGTCAGCTTCGGCGGATCACAACCTTTAAATGACTTGTAATTGCACCCTCCTCGGCCTCTCCTCCTATCATCAACTTTCACTGACTTAACCACACTCGAGGCCTCCCTCTCCCTTTCATCATCTTTCTTACCACCTCCTTCCGCCCTTTCAGCGGTTCTTTCACGGCCTCCAGCAGTCCCTTCAGGATTCAAGTTCTTCACAGCAGTGGCTACAGCTTGAACAATAGCTGTTTGAAATGCAGGGTCAAGTTGAAACCCTTCGTTGTTGTTTGGGTTTTGCCAAGCTGCGCTTCCTTCACCTCCGGTGTTGGAAGCTGTTTCTACCAAAGGATGTCGGACACAACGAGGCCTACCACGACGTCCGGTGCGACCTCCTGCTCCAACAATCTCTCTTGCTCCAGCCATCGTATTCTAAAAGGGAGAACACAAACGTCATCACTCAAGGAACTATTTACTACAAGGATAGTAAGGCAAACAGGTAATAACAATGGCCAGCCGTGATTAGCTAATCACGTTACTTTCCGTGTCCTATACACTTCCCCTTATGAGTCTATTTGTGCTAGTTCTACTCTTAAAAAAGTTAATCAATCAAACAATCAAGAAATCCTATCCCTACATACACATATCCTTTCTTTAGCAGTTAAGCTAACATTAACATTCATTATTTAACCACACACTTTACCTTTACTAGCTTGCTTGAGTGACACATGGCTATCTTGAACTGGCATCTTCTTTCTTTTCTTACTTAAATCCCATTCTATGTTCGAGTCTAAGCATGTAGGATGCTTAAGTCTCTCGAACATTGCCCTGATACTAACTTGTAAGGCCCCGTTACCGGTACCCTACTTTGGACGTTGGATTTTCTCATAAACACAGTTCTAAATATCAGAGTTAATTAAATCTTTCGTGGAATAGATAAAATGTCAACAGTCATTACAAAACATTCATAACTTGTCTCTAAAACATAACATAAAACATGTCTTTTAGTTCAAACATTAACAAATAAATCTTCAGATGCCGGCTTCTTTATTCATCTGCCACGTCTTTTAGCTCAAGCCAGCTGTCTCATTCTACTCACCTGCGTGCATCATAAAAGTCAGCGTAGCTGAGTGAGTTCTAGTTAATCATACATTATAAAATACATACATCTACCTTCAATTACGCATCTGAAGATATATAATAAATACTTGCTAATTTGATTTCATTACATAATTTCATACATACGTTCATACTTTATTACTTTCATACTATATAGTTACAGTCCTTTTCTATCTCAGATATTATTAGGGCCTGATTCCTCTTTCCTTGTCTATCTCAGATATTATTAGGGTCTGATCCCATTCTTGTCTATCTCAGATATTATTAGGGTCTGATCCCTCTTTCCTTATCTATCTCAGATATTATTAGGGTCTGATCCCTTTCTTCTCTATCTCAGATATTGTTATGGTCTGATCTCTTACTTCTTCATCTTCGTACATTCTGTCTTTACATAACCGTAACATACATGTACTTTCTTTAATCATTTACACGTACTCATATGTTGTACGTATGTATATATATATATATATATATATATATATATATATATATATCATACACATTCATCTTTCATATACATACCTCCCTTTTCAATACGTGCAATATCCAAAGATCGTTCACGTACCGACAAGCTTTCATTCGCATTCATAACATAATATCTAACACATAAACCATACATGGCATACACTTACCATTTAAGGTAAGTGTATTAACTATCACATCGAGTATGCACACAACCCCGAAAACATAACAAGTAAATGGGGCTAGAAACTCACCTAAACTCTGTTACGTTCACCGTTAATGGTTATTTCCTTCTTGAGCTGTCAACGACTAACTGGATAATAATTACACGTATCAATTAACTATCACTACCCATATCGCGTTTCTAGTTTAATTATTACCCTCAACAAACGGGGGTCCGGGGGCGGCTCCCCTGGAAGCGGGGTTCTAGGGGCAGCAACCCCTAGAGGGGGCCAAGGGGCAGAGCCCCTGGCTGGGGTTAAGCTACCAGGTCAGCTTGGAAAAATTTTATTTTCATTAACTGTCTTAACACATTTTCCATTAGGTTTTTTAAATTATTATTTTATTCTCTAACTAATTAGTTATAGCGAATTGCCTCTAATTCGTCATGTAATCTTCCTTAATTCGTTATCCTTATTCGTCATCTTATCATCTGATTTGTCATTCCGATTCGTTATCTAAACATGACTTGATTCGTTATCTTAATCGTAACGAACTGGCGAGTAACGAATCACCTGATTTGTTATCAGGTTCGTTATCTTAGCATAACCTAATTCGTCATCTGAACACAGCCTAATTTGTTATCTGAACGTAACGAATGGGTGAGTAACGAATCCCTCGATTCGTTATCTGAACATAACGAATGGGTGAATAACGAATTACCTGATTCGTTATATGAACTTAACAAATGGGCATAAGCATCAGTCTTATCCAGATCTTTGACTCAAGGGTCAAAGTCAAAATCGTAAAGAACAATAACAGTCAACACAAACAGATTTTGGAATTGAACCTCAAATCTCAACGAAATATCACGAATTTGGTATCATCGAACTCGCAATACTAGCGCCTACAAACCCCAAGAGTCCAATCGGCCAAACTTTCTCGTTTAAATAGTTTATTTGGCCGATATATAGCTACGTCTAACCCTTGATTAATTAACCCAACAATTATTAACGAATCTCAACTAGATTCATACATTTGATTCGTTTTTACCATTCGTTTACAGATCTAAGGCTACTTAAACAAATCCGAATTTAAATGAACAATTTCTCGTTGTAAACGTACCTTAAACGAGTCGATTATGAATATGGTCTAGCTTTGATGTTGTTTTGGTTCGTCACACATTCTAGCACCAACGGGTTAGGGTTTTCACCTTTGGATCTTGGCTCGGGATAAAGGATAGTGTTTGTGTATGTTTTTGATGGTGTAGGCTCTAGTGTAGATATGGATAAAAAAGGAAAGGTTTAGGGTTTAAGGGGCATTTTTACTCCCTTAAGCCCATGGACATGAGGCCCATTCCATCTCTTATTCCATCTTTTAAAGTCCAAGCCCATCATATTATAGTTTATTTGTCTAAACCAACACACAACACTTTATTGAATACACGAAATTTCATTTATTTATTATAATCAAAAGTAGGATGTTACACCATAATCGTTTTAATCTTTCTCTCTCGCTCTCTCTTTTTGGCTTATTACCTCCACCGTCTCCCATATTCTGGTAATGTAGATAGGGATTAATCATTTTCCGGTAAGGTTATATTTTATACTCTAATGGTCGTTTTTGTTATATGTTTTCCCGTTAAGGTTATATCGTTTTCTGGTAAGGTTTTATATTTATTTTAATTTATATATGATTTTTTTATAATCTCTTTAGGCCGTATATTAAAATCCAAGATTGAATTGATATGTTGAAGTTATTACAATTTTCCGGTAAGGTTTTATTTGATACTCTATCATACCATTCCTTATTTCATTTACAATTCTTTTTGTTTTCTATTTTTGTTTGTATTTATATTAATTATTATATGATTTTATTATAATATCTTTAGGTTATATATCAAAATCGAAGATACAATGGAGATTTTCACTATTTCGTTTTTCTAGTAACGCGATTCAAATTTTTCGATTATAAATTATAACATCAATTTTACATTTATTCACATAATTCAAATATTCCATAATTGGTAATTTATTTATTATGTGATATTAATATTAATATTTAATTTTATCATTTTAGGTTATTGTCCCCAACTTGATATAGCTAATTTCATTGTTGAGGATATGTTGATAAGATGTCTTAATTTTTGTTTACTATTGATGTATAATTATGTTATTATTCATGTATTTATTTATTTTTCACAATTCATGTAATTTAATTGATTATTATATAATTCGGAAATGTAATTTAATTGATTATTCTGCAAGACATTAAATTAGCTATAGTAAGATAATCAATCTTATATTGTTGATCGTTAGGGTCCAATTAAATCACCAATGTCAATGCAATTTAGAACATCATTATACCTTCCAATATTATCTTACTTTACATTTTAAAATAATACACATTTAATATGGCATTTTAGAAATCGATTTTCACTTTTCAAATTTGGATTTTCACCATTTATATGAAGTTTACAAAATGAGTTATATAGTTTGACTTTCACCAGTTATTCAAAAACTGAAATTTAATGAATTTGACCATTTCATAATTGAGGCTGATAAACTATTTAATTTTTTTTATACTATCCATAATTATAAACCCATTTAATTAATTTTTCAATATTCATGCCTTAAATAAAAAATATTTTATTTTTAATAACCATTTCTAAATATTTAAAATCGTTATGATTTTAATGTCAATTTCAACTAAATCTATTAATATATTAATTCCTAAATGTCAAAAATAATATATATAACTGAATATCAAAATCCGATTCTCACCATTTATATGAAATTTACATTGACTTTGACCATTTGCTCAAAAACCAAATTTGAATAAATTAACCATTTGACTGAATTTGAAAATTTATATTAAATAGGTTTAAATAACATATACATATTTAACCCTTTTTCTCATTCCGAATTTGACTAAATTTTTGAAAACCTTTTTAAATTTTTTTAATGCTATCCATAATTATAACCCATTTCATAATTTTTCAATATTCATGCCTTAAATAAAAATGATTTTAGTTTTAATAACAATTTCTAAATATTTCTAGTTAATATGAATATATTGAGTTATTAGATAATCCGTTCTTATAAATATAATTTACAATTCATTCAAATTTAAAACATATATGTATATTTTACGTTTTCAATAATTTCCACTGATGTGTTACACGGGTCACTCACTAGATTATTTAATTCAAATGTTGATTTTTTTTTCAAAATAGTAATTTACTAACTATATATATATATTTTCCCGAGTTTGACCTTTGTTAAAAATAATTTGAATTTGCAGCACCCAAGAAAGTCCATGAGACTCATAATACAAAGTTGATCATTTATTCGAAGTTCATATTGTTTGAAGGAGATGAAAGTTGTGGGCTATAGTTTACTTTTAATTGATAGTTTGGTACCATATTGTTCTTTTGTACTATTAGATTATAAATATGTTTTGGTATATTGTTAGTTCAAATATTAGCTGGATTATTATGGATTTGGAACTATGACCTGAGTTTGAAAAAATTAAGTATACTTTTTACAAGTACTTATGTTATTGTTTTTATATTTTTAATCGTGTATAACATGGGCTCTAGTACCTTTATAATTAATAAGTCATTGAATGTAACAAAACAAAGTTTAAATTAAAAATTCATTTATAATAAAATATACATTTATTTAATTCGGTTTTTATACAATACCTTTAATTTATGGTTAATATTCATAACCTATTTAAACTCATATTTCCATTTTTTATATTTGACCATTTTTTAGTTATGTCTAAATTTCAAGATTCATACCTTTAGTAAAACCCACATATTTTCTATAACCAATTTTAAATATTCAAGATTCAAATTGAATGGAATTTCCAAATAAGTTATGAATTCTAAAATTATATACCATTATTGCATTATGTTAAGTTATTCTCATGTCTATTTATATCAATTTTTATATTTTACCATTTTTAATTATGGCTAAATGTTAAAAACAATGTCTAAAAATAATCCCGCCCGCAATTAATAATTTCTGTCTTCTATTCGATATTCAAATTAACATACTTATTATAATTTATTTTAATAAGTCGTTGCTTAAACGTTGAATTTGAAAATAATCATTTCAAATTTATATTTAGATTTCAAATAGTCATTATAATTGCTTAATTTATGGTTAATACTCATAACATAGTTAAACCTGATTAAATACAGAATTTTACAAATTAAATAAGTCGTTGCTTAAATGTTCGGCTCGTTTAGGATTCCTAGATCTGTACAAATGATAACGACTAACCAAACGTAGTGATTCTCAATGAAATTCGTTAACGTTTGATAGGTTAATTGTTAGCTTAAGGAACCAGGTTTAATCGTTGGTCAAACGCACAATTTAAACGCAATGTTTGAATGTTTGGGGGATTAGGGTTAGTAGGCGCTGTGATTTCGAGTTCAATGATACATGTCACACCCCGACCAAACGTGGCGGAACATGCCGGGGTGCAACGGATTGCTAAAGAACACAAGACACTATTAAAGTGACAATATTTAAACAACTCATTCACTTCATTTAATCAATAAAAGTAACACAACATCGTTCATACAAAATAACACCAAATATAAGAATTATATTGTTCATTCTTCTAAATAACCTAAAAAATCTTAAAATAAAATAGCGTCTTCAAACTCCAATCAATCAACAATCAAACCTGTAACAATGCATAAAATACAATTTGTCAACACGAATGTTGGTGAGCAATTTCATAGTTTTAATTATATATAATATGATGCAAAATACACAACTCGTATATGAAACTATAAAAAAGCAACAATTGCGGTATACAAATCATAAATAAATGAGGATCTTTTTTAATCGGTAATAACTGACATACTCGGATAATGAGGACCTATTATACTATCTCAAGGCTTAAGTAGTTAGGGGTGCGTATGATTATACTTATTGAGGCTCAACAACGACATAAAATAAACACTCGTGCACGTAAAGCATATGAAACATATAACACACAATAAAGCAAGTATTCTAAGTATCATACAACCTAGAGTTTTTGGGTTGAGGATAGAGTATTATAAATAATTTTTGTTTGAATAGGTATGCATGTTACCCCCAATGTATGAAAAGGGAAAATGGAGAATGAAATGTACTCACGTGAAATAAGTAACTTGAAGGATAGTTTGCGATAAAACGGGGAAGGGTAAGTTCAACGGGAAAAACCTAGATTAAAAAGGGTCTTGAGTTAGTAGATGGTTTTAAAAGCTTTAAAGTAAAATAACTTGACAAGTAAAATAAATACTTAAAGTTTGGAGTTAAAGTGTAAATACATAAAAATTAAAGTAATGGTTTTAGAAAAGTAAGTTTACTCGAAATCGGATCTTGGTATTCTATTCATTAGTTTTACTTAACCTTTGTTAAGTAAATATTTGGGTAAGGTTGCAATATTGCAAGATCCTTTGTTAGATAGATACCAACGAGATTTTACGAGTGTTCGAATTTGTCGGTTCGAGTCTTGATAATTGGTCAAGCTTGAAGCCAAGATTCCAAAGTAATAAATGTTATGAGATAACTCAATGAAATCAAAAGAAACTTAACCAAGTGTGTAGTTCTAATAAGGAGAACCTCGACGTCCGTTAAGTGAGTGTTTTGTTTTGTCGGTCCAAACTTGTTATGAGATAAAGTTGGATCCGACATGCCAAGTATTTTGGGAAAACAATTAAAATTAGTTTATAATATAGTTTTAGAGAAAAATACGAGTTTCAGTGGCCCAAAACACAACTAGTGTGTCTTAAGCGAGTGAACTCAGTTTAGTTCGGTCTTGGTTTGGTCCTTGACTCGGAATAAGACCGAGGATGGTTACCACATACCCAATACCATAGAACTTATTACAATAATTTGGAAACTAAAGTAATTAGAAACTAAACAACATTAGTAAGCTTGCATAAATTAAAGCATACATTAAAGCATAAATTAAAGTGTTTAACAAGGACTATAATACACCTAAACCGACATGGCTGGAGAAGGGAAAGCCAAGGAAACTTGGGGAGTATGTTTTAAACAAGTTATAGTAACAAACTTTAATTAACAAGAATTAGTTAGTAATAAAGATTAGTATTAGTTTGACCATGAAGAGTCAAACTATCAAGAACTTGAAGAATGAATACTTGGATCTTAGATTGAGAGAGTTTGGAGAAGAAAGAGCAAACCAAAATGGGTGCACGGGACTTGTTTTTATAGTGGAAAAAGTATAGTTTACTCATAAGGGGTATACATGCATTTCATTGGTTACAAATGGTCAAACAATGCACAAAACAACAAGAGGTGTTTGACACAATTAGTCCTTTAAGTTTGTTTTAAGTCGTTTTTAGCCATAAAGAGGTGTTTTAACGTATCGAAGAGGATGTTTTCTTGATCCGACATTTGTGTAACATAAATGAACATAAAACCCAACATTTTATTTATAACGACGGATCCAAAAGACTTGAAACGGGTCGGGTTTCCGATTCAAAAACAAATACAAGTTAAACGAAAAAATGACAAATGTCACAACACAAAATTTGTGTTGTTTCATCGTGATTTGAAGGATAATTGCATCTGGTGTTGTTGACTGTTCTTATTGATTTTGACTTTGACACTTGAGTCAAATTTTGGATAAGACTGATATTCATTCGTTATGAATAAACGAATGACTGTTCATTCGTTAAGCAATCATAACGAATAAGATATATTCGTAAGTTTTGGTAAAAAATGAGCATTATATTCGTCCTATAGAAGTCACGAATGGCCTTATTCATCCGTTATCCATTCATTCGCCATGAGGAGACAGCGAATGGAACCATTCGTTATAGATACCTTCGTGTGCTTCGGTAACGAATGACACTTTCATTCGTCTCAAAGAAATCACGAATGGCCTAATTCATTCGTTACTCAGATCAATCTATTCGTTATAATGAATGGAACCATTCGTCATAACGAATGGGATAGCGAATGATGCTTAACAAGGGACTATTCGTCATAACTAATGAGATAGGGAATAAAATAATCATTTAAGAATTCCAATGAAATTTGTGTTAAGGATTGTTAATGAAAATAAAATTTTTCCAAGCTGACCTGGCAGCTCGACCCTAGCCTGGGGCTCTACTCATTGGACCCTGCTAGGGGCTTCCGTCCCTAGACCCCGCTGCCAGTGGCGCTGCCCCCGAACCCCCGTTCGTTGAGGGTTATATTTAACTTAGAAGTATGATATAGTTAGAAGTAGTTAATTGATACGTGTAATTGTTATACAGTTAGCCGCCCCCAGTTAAAGAGAGGAGTTACATTAACTTGGAAAGGAACCGAGCTCAGGTAAGTTTCTAGCCCCACTTCCTTGTTATGTTTTCGGGAATGTGTGCATACTCAATGTGTTTAGTTAATAATCTTACCTTTAAGTGGTAAGTGTATGCTATATGAATGATTATGAATGATGTATGTATGATATATGAATGTTTATGAATGATGTATGTATAATATATGAATGATGTAGAAAAGATTAAGAGTATGTATGAATGTATATAAATATAAAAGAAAAGGGAGGCATGTATGAATTGACGGTAAGAGGGTGGCAGACCCTAATAATATCTGTGAAGAAGGGTGGCAGACCCTAATAATATATGTGAATGAGGGTGGCATACCTTAATAAAATCTGTGAGGTTATAGGGCGAAAGACTCTTTAAAATGTATAATTATGTATGTAAATTAAGATGAAATATGAAAGTATGAAAGAAAGAAAGAAGGTATATATTTATGTATGTACGGAAGAAAGATAGCAAGTTAAGTAAGTAATATGTCTCTACGGATACGTATGAGTAAGTATGTGAATGTATTGTATATTACAAGCTTTAACTAGAAATCACTCAGCGTAGCTGACTTTTAGTATGTACGCATGTTAATAGACTGAAGCAGTTGGCTTGAGAGGCAGACACATGACATGAATTGAAGGGACTGACATCCATTGAAGATTTTTCATGATGTTTTAATAAACTATTTTATGTTATGTGTTAAAGAAAATTTTGAATGTTTTGTAACGAATGATTGAACTTTTATTTATTCTGCGAAAGTTTTAATTAACTATGATATTTAGAACTGTGTTTATAAGTAAATCCAACGTCCAAGTAGGGCACTAGGACTGGTGCCTTACATTCACCAAACATTATTTGACAAATTCTCAATGACATTTAAAAGATTTTGATACTTTCTAATCTTAGGAAAGTTTACATTTTTTTATTTGACAATTTTAGAATTATGTCTAAATGTCAAGATACATATGCCTAAAAATTGCATCAACTGACTTCCTAAATTTCTGTACCTTAAACATTTTGTTGTTCCATTATTATTATCAAATGAACTCACTTTCTATTTTTACAATATTTTATAAAATATAAAACCAGTATTGTTAGAGACAAAAATCAATCTTCGCTTTATATCAATAATAATCATATTACCAAAATTATCGTTATATTAAATACAATTATTTAAAAAGTTAATTGGTATTAATTAATTTTTTATTTAGTAACTGTTACACTTTTAATTATGTTATCAAAATATATCAGTACCTTATTCCTAATTGGAAATAAAAATTATTTGTAACTTTTAACTTATATTCGTTTAAATAAAATTAATTATAAAGTTTCTTTAATAGTAATCAACCATAATTATATACATTATCTACTAATTTATGTTTTAATTCGTATTTTAATCACTATGTTTATTGTACAAAAGGATAATACTTTTTTCTGACCTAATATAAATTTTGACTTCAAATCAATTTTTAAGTTGACAACCATTAATTTACATTAAATCTTATATTTTTAAACATCTAAAAATAATGAATAAAATGATTTTAACATATGTCAAACAAATAGTGATTGCTATAAATGAAACACGTTTTCTCCTTAATTTATACATTTTTCTCCGTAAAATAACCATTAGTGAACATGGAATGTTTTCTTAGTTTAATCATATTATTCCCATGATGAAAAAAACATTTTTTTTAATTATTTCTATCTTTAAAGTTTAACAAAATTAAATTTCTATTTTCATCACTACCAAATTAGCATGTACGAAATATGACAAAAAGTTTAAACACCTAAGTAGATGCAATTTGTCTAATTGGGTAAAAAAATAGCTATAGAGAAAACGGGTTAAATGGATACACATTGAAAGAAACATAAAAGCTAAAGAGCAGAATCTATTAAAACAATATTAGATTATTATATATATATAATAATAATTGTTTAACATAATTTATTCACAAAGGAGTTATAAAAAACTGGACGAGAATGCTTTGCCTAATTTCCAAACTGATATATATTAGGAATCAACTATATGTCAACTACACTTGAATGAAAATTAATATGTTATTGAATATTGATTAAGACTTTTTTTTGAAGATCAATTAATTGTAGTATTATGAAAGACTAAATTTAGGTTTTAGATTGTCATAACAGTTTGTTTTGTATTATAATTTTATAATATACTTATAAAAAGAAATTTCTTAGATATTGTTCATCTTTTAACATCTTTTTACATTGATGTGTAATAAATGTTTTAATTTGATGTGTAAATAAACACGCGTACTATCTTAGAGTAATAAACATTACGGCTATTTATGTGTAATAAATGTCGTAGATAGAGTTTATATTTTGAATCAACATTGAGATATAAGTTTTGTTGAATCGACATTGTAAAATTATTTTGTTGATTTGGAGACTAATTTCCTTTGTTTGTTTCTTATTGTACTCATGGTATAAGTTATAAAATATTTTAACTTTTCATTTATCTTTGTTAGTCTTTGTATGCTTTTGTATTTGATTAAAATAAGTTATGATGTCTTATAATTCGTGTAAAATTATCATTTATTTATAAATACAACATTTGCATTTCATTAAATTTATATGATGTTACATATATATTAGTTTTTTTAAATATGTTCCACCGTGTGTAAAACGAGTATTATCCTAGTATGTATAACAAATAAAGGTTTTTAAATGTCACATGCCATCACACTAGAGTAATCCTTATAAAAGTTTCCGAGAGAATCTTACTGTTGATCATGTCCATGGTGAGGCTGCGAAGACTTCTGCTGAGCCCGCTGCCTCTGAAATCTCGCTCAACCTTGACCTTCTTTCTCCCATTCGAAAGAAGGCTAAGCTTAGCGAGAGGCTAGCGGAGAAGTTTGCATCCTCCGCAGGCATTTCTTGTTCTCTTCGCTGTTGTCTTTGTCTCGTATGCTTACTTTAACCTTGTTTTTTGGTAGGTTCTTTGAAGAAGACTATTGGCGGGTCCTCCAGCGGACACGTTCTAAAGGAAAAATCTCCTTTATGTTCTTCTCCACCTCTAGCTTTTGAGGAGGTTCGATCTATTGAGCTACCTTCTCGTTCCTTCTCCTATGAAGGATGCGAAATTTGAGGAAGAACATGTGGAGATTGTTCAAGAACCTTATGATGTTGTTAGTGGCCATCCACCTACGCCACCACATTCAAACTTTTAGGATCCTTTCTCCATTGTTCAAGAAGTTGATCGTCATGTCGGTGGAGGTGGAGGAAGCGGAGGTGGTGGTGGCCCTGATGGCGGTGGAAGTGGTGGACATGGTGATGGTGGTGGTGGTGGGGGAGGTCCCTTCTTTGGTCCTCATCACCGTGATGATATTTGGTTTTATGTTCTGTTTTGGACTCTTACTCCCCAATCTCGTTTTCAAGATCTTGTTGTTCGCCAAGATTTTCTCAGTCATTGCTTTCCCTCCGCGGAAGTTGAGTATCAACATGGCTGTGCTTGGGGTAATCTTTATGAGGACTATATCCACGGAACTTGTCGTTCACTCTTTGTGACTCATGAAATAATCCGCTAGTGAATGGCCATGAAAGATGATTGGGCCGTGTTGAATGTTGATCGAGAGAGGTTGCTGAAAGATGCTGAGAAGCACCATAGGGAAGCTCGCACTACTGACTGGAATATAGCATCTGCTCGCCAGGAATTGGCATCTGCCCAGGCGACACATAGTAAAGCTGTTAAAAGTTGGGAGGATTCCTGACAACGTGAGAATGCCCGGTTGTTGGGTGCCCCGGAGAAGATTCAGAAGGCGGAGGCTGAGTTGGAAACCTCTAATTCCTTTCTTGCTGCTTTGCGAGAGCAAGTAGCAGCTCATGATGGTATGTTGAAGGAGCAAGACCCCTTCATTTCAGACCTCACCCAGTCTTTGACTGGCTGGGATGATGTCATTCAAGAGAAAGATGAGGAGCTTGTCTGTCTGCGGGTTGAGCTTGAGGTGCTTAGGGAGGGAGCGGTCGCCAAGGACGCTTAAGTTGAGAAGCTTGCTGGTGAACATGATGTCCTTTAAGCTATTAGGGATGACCAAGCGGATCAACTCCATATGAGTAACCTCACTTTTTAGGCCATCCAGGGGAATCAAAAGTGGATAATGACCAACTTCATTCGCGAGGGTTTAAAAATTTCTCCTATACCTGTTAAATTTCGACTGCTGTCCTGATTGTTGAGCGGGTCAAGGATAGTCCGAAGCTGATTGACTGCGTCGTAGAGCTTCTGGCCGCCGCACATGACTCTGGACGCAAATCTGGGTTTGACGAGCCTCATGAACTCGCCGCTGCTGATCGCCCTTTGACTAACTTCCCTCTGCACGAGATTGTTATCGAATTTATAACGATCTGCAAGTGAAATATGGCCACTTGTCATTTGGTGTGGTCAAGATTGTTGCCAAGTTAGTCGAAAGACCCGATGGGTTTGACCGATTGAAGGCTGCTTTCACTAGTCTTGGCGAGTTTTTAGGTGGCGGCCATGATAGCGATGGTAGTGATGGTAAAGACGAGGAAGAACATGAAGAGGATGAGATGGTGAATTATGACTAATATTTGTTTATTTTTGTTTTGTTGGATGTAAACATGTGATGGCAGCTGTGTGAACTCTTTGGATGCGAACTTTGATGTTCCGTTGGTTCTCTTTTTTGTAACCCTTTTACCGCGGACTATTAGTTCCGCCTTAACATTAATGAATAAGTCCTTTTTAGTTTATTTTGTTTGATCTTTTCATGTTGGCCTTTCTATTATGTGCTTGTTTGTAAACGTCACAAGAATATGCTTGAAAATATGAATAATAAGAAATGATTTTATTAACTCAAAAGTAAAATGGCCCTTGGTGCGTTTGATACATAGCTTTTTAAAGGTAACATTTTCACAGTTTTTCTGCATTCCATGTTCTCGAGATTGGTGACACATTCAGTTTTTCCAAGGAATAGGCCCCTTTGCCCAGTATATGGGTGATTATATCGGGGCCTTCCCATTTTGGCGCTAACTTTCCAAGGGGTTCCGCGTTGGATGCTTCTCTGTTGCGGAACACGTACTCCCTTATTTTGAAAGTGCTTGTTTTGACTCTTCTGTTGTAATACCTTCAAGTTGGCATTTGTATTTTTCTTCTTTAATCACTGCTAACTCTCTTATTTCTTCTAGCAGGTCCAAATTCAAGCGTATTTCTGCGTCTTTGTCTTCTTCGAATAACAATACCCTTGCGGATGGGAGTCCAGTTTTCGCGGGTATCATTGCCTCGGTTCCATATGTGAGGCTAAAAGGGGTTTCGTCGTGATTCTACTTTTAGGGTTCTGTATGCCTGTAGAACGTGTGGCAATTAATCCACCCATCCAGCCCGTTTCTGTCTGAACCTGGACTTGATTCCTTCTAAAAGTGTACGGTTGGCTCTTTCGAATAAAAATATACATCTTTTTAGCATCAAATAATCTCTAAAAACTGCAACTTCTATCAAATAATATAGTTCAAAAAGCTACTTATCATGTTAAAATGTATTTTCAGGTGAATCCAAGCCTCAAACGAAGAAACGAATGAAAATCCAAAGAAAAATAAAAGAAAACCCAAGAAAAAAGTAAAACACGCCCCCATGCTATCCTATGCAAGAAAAGACAAAAATCTGCAAGAAAAGAAAAAATACTGGACAGATGGACACGAGATCGTGCCTCAAAGGACATGGGGCCGTGGTCACCTTTAAGAAAAAGCCAAAAAAAGATATAATAGACACCCAAAAACACGGGGCCGTGCCTCATGAAGCACGCCCATGTGGTGAGTCAGCATGTAGGATCTGACAGAGCATTTAATGCGACTAGACACCTGGACACTGGGGCGTGCCTCTTGAGGCACGGGGCCGTTCCTGATCTCCCATACAACCTATAAATAGAGGAGCATGTTGCACTTATTTTGTGTGCTTGAAGAAAAGTTCTATACGGGTTTCACTTTTAAAAACACCCATATTACACTCATATTGAAGATCTTGTGGAGAGTTTCAAGGCTTGAAGGCTATCATCATCGTCATCGTCGTCATCATCATCATCATCATCACCCATCATCATTGAAGAAGGAAGTTTCATCCACATTTGAATAGATTGTTCTAGTTTGATCATGTGTTTGTTATCTTCATCTCTTTTGATGTTAATAACCATGCTCATTATGAGCTAAACTGTAACATCCCGAATTTTCCAAGTATAATATTTAATATATTATTTTCGTTGGGGGAATTAAATTGAGTATTGTAACACACTAGCTTTAAATGGAATACGCCCAGGTGTAACGTACAGATTACTCATAGCTCGTAACACTATTTAGAGCAGCAATAATTATATCATTTAATTTCGTAAGGTAACAAGTATACAATTATTCATAATTATAAATAAAAACAAAAAGAGAAACACTTCATCAAAACAATAATAAGTTCTTTATTCAAATATCCTTAAGTATACTAATGATCTTCATCCTTAACATGCCGTCGATTCAACCTGTAGCACGTTGAAAATAATATATTTTGTCAATAATTAAGTTGGTGAGTTTTCATAAGTTTTTTAGTATACATATACAAAAGGCACGATTCAATGTTCGTAATGTAATAAATATTCGAACGTAAAGTAAATGAAATCAATTAATGTCGTCCTTCCGTTCCTTTAGCCGAGGCCGTAGTAAATAGGGAAATGAGAACCACCTTACGAACAACCGAAGTCATAACGTTAGACGCCGCGGGTACGTCCCGTCGGACCCTCACACTATGTGTATGTGTATGTGTTTGCCTAACTTCCACCATAAGAATAGTAAATACGTTGCAAGGAAGTTCACGTATAATCATAAACAATATGCAAGAATAATATTAACATGTACGCTAATTGTGAATCGGTTTATAAATAAGCACATAACTAACGAGATAAAACTTGTGACATGCTACACCCCAAAAATATTAAAAGTGTTAAAACGGGGTTATGAAGAACTCACTTGGAATAGGGAAATACGGTAACGAGGAGATGGTAACGATTAAGGCAACTAGGTGGTTCCACGAGAAGTCCAGACAATTTGTCCAAGTTATATAATATAAGCAACATAATTATCTAAAGCGAAAAGAATGAACTAAACATGAATACAAAACAAAATTAGGTTTATAATAGATTTGGGGATCGTTAGTTTGTTACGTATAATTAAAACAGGTTTTCATAAAAATGTAATTAAAACATTAATTAGTTTAGTTATTTTGATAAATCGTAATGGAATATTAGACAAAAACTATAAGTTTAACCATTAAAATATAAATTCCGAATTATATATATATATACACACGAAAACGTTACATAAACTATATTTTTAAAGGTTCGATGGGGTTCAGTTTGGTTAAACGAGTGTGATACAATATTAGTTTTAATATAAAATAGGGTTTATTAATGAAAGGAATTAAAACAAAAAAAATCAGTAAAAACCGGTCCTGGGGGATTCTAACCCTCGCCCCCGTCGGTTCAGGGTTTTAACAATACATACACTGGCCATCTGAGCCAGTGTCTAACTTGTTTAGAACACAGAAAGAAAATTTATTTATGTATCAGTTAGGTTATCCCCCAAATATACAATGAACCCAATTTTGATTAACTCGTTTAATTCGTTACAGTTGATAAAAATTGATTAAGGCTTTTTATAAGCACGCAGATCCGATACAAAAGCATGTAACAATTACCTTAATTGGTTACGGATTGTATGAGGACGACGAGTTAGGGTTCGCGGCGAGAAGACGGATTCAAACGAGGTTAATAACTGCTTCTTAGATGCAATTGCCTTAGGGTTTTGTTAGTGATGGAGAGATGATGGTGTAGAGCATTTTAATTGATTTTTGGACTCGTATTTATAGGCGAACAAGATCAAAATCCAGCCGCGACCTTAGTTACCGAAATTGATTCGATTTGATATGAAACAGCTGTCAATCACACGTTATACTATAACAGGAAGGAGCGTGCTTGTTAAGAATCATCCTAATTAATCCAATCCCACGATTTATGGGTCAAATGAAATCAAAACTGGAAAGGGGGGGGGGGGGGTTGATGGTGGTGACGGGAATGGAGGAGGGAATGATGGAGTTTGAATAAAGTTTGCAACCAAGTCCTTAATCATAGGTTTGGTGGTGAGAAATTGTAAAACTAAATGTAGTGGTTAGATTGTACATATTGTATACTTTAACGAGTATAAGTATTTTAATATGAGTTACGCGTAAATAAAGATAAAACCGAATAACAAAATTAATAAGTCAACGTTTTATTAAATGCGACGATTCGATTACAAATGAGTAAATAAATACGAGTACAAATACTAATTTAATTTGACAAATGTCACAGCATTCCCAACTTTTAGGAAATTTCGTCCCGAAATTAGGAATTAACATCCGTAGCTAAAAGATGCGGATACTTAGTCTTCATTTGGTCTTCACGTTCCCAGGTAACCTCCGCACCGCGCTTAGATTCCCAACAAACCTTGACCAAAGGGATCCGGCTACGCTTGGTTTCCTTATCCATTCGATCTACTATTTCCACCGGTCTCTCAACAAAGTGCATTGTCTTATCGACACGTACCTCGTTGAGAGGGATATGAAGGTTCTCGTTAGCTAGAACCTTTCGAAGGTTCGAAACATGAAACACGGGATGGATGCCTTGAAGCTCTTGTGGGAGCTCGAGGCGATAAGCAACATCTCCGATCCGTTCAAGGATTTTGAACGGACCAACAAAATGGGGGGCTAGTTTACCCTTCATACCGAAACGAACTACTCCTTTCCAAGGTGAAACCTTGAGGAGGACAAGGTCGCCGACTTCGAATTCAAAGGGTCGTCGTCGCTTATCAGCGTAAGACTTTTGGCGACTTCTAGCAGTAAGCAGATTATTACGAATTTGAGCTATTTTGTCGGTGGTATCTTGTACCATTTCGGGTCCAGTGAGCTGAGTCTCACCGATCTCATTCCAACAAATAGGAGAACGACATTTATGGCCGTAGAGCGCTTGAAATGGAGCCATTTTGATGCTCGAATGATAACTATTATTGTATGAAAACTCAACCAACGAAAGATGAGTATCCCAGTTACCACCAAAATCAAGCACACAAGTTCTTAGCATGTCCTCAAGTGTTTGAATGGTTCTTTTAGAATGACCATCCATTTGAGGATGATAAGCGGTGCTAAGATCTAGACGGGTTCCCAAAGCGGTTTGAAGTGAACTCCAAAAATGAGACACAAAACGACCATCACGATCAGATATAATACTCAAAGGTATACCATGGCGACAAACAATCTCGTTGACATAGATTTGAGTGAGCTGCTCGATCGAATGCTTTTTCCGAATGAGAATGAAATGAGCTTATTTGGTTAATCGATCAACGATTACCCAAATGCTATCATGTTGCCTCTTGGTGGTTGGAAGTTTTTTGACGAAGTCCATCGTAATGTTCTCCCACTTCCAGACTGGAATAAAAGGTTGGACGAGCAAACCAGCAGGTTTTTGATGCTCGGCTTTTACCTTAGCACAAGTTAAACATTTTCCGACATAGATAGCGATATCTTTCTTCATGCCGGGCCACCAGAAATTAGTTCGAAGGTCGAAATACATTTTATCCGCGCCGGGGTGGATAGAATATCATGACTTGTGAGCTTCGTCCATTATAAACGTTCGAAGATTGTCACGATCTAGGACCCAAAGGCGGTTAAGAAAATAGAGCAAATCATCACGCTTGGTTTCGAGTTGGAGTTCAGCACCACACAACATCTCTTTGTACATATTGCCTTCAGTGACGGAGATGTGTTGGGCCTCAAAGATATGAAGTTGGAGATCGGTTTGGATAACAACGCATAGAAGAAGAATGCTTTTGACATGGGTTTTGCTACTAAGAGCATCAGTTACTACGTTTGCTTTCCTGGGATGGTAACGTATTTCGCAATCGTAGTCACTAAGAAGTTTGGCCCATTGTCGTTGCCTCACGTTTAAATCTTTTTGGTCAAAAATATGTTGGAGGCTCTTGTGGTCGGTGAATACCACACAATTCGTCCCATACAAATAATGTCTCCAAATTTTCAACGCGAATACAACACCACCGAGCTCAAGGTCGTGTGTCGTATAATTCTTTTCATGAACCTCAATTGTCGTGACCCATAGGCGATGACCTTGCCTTGTTGCATGAGAACGCAACCGAGACCTTGATTCGAGGCATCACAATAGACAACAAAGTCCTCGTTTCCTTTGGGAAGGGCTAGGATAGGAGCGTCGCAAAGCATACGCTTCAAGGTTTGAAAAGCTTCATCTTGCTTAGCTCCCCACTCATAAGGTTTACCCTTATGAGTTAAGGCGGTGAGGGGTAAAGCGATCTTGGAAAAGTTCAAAATGAAACGTCGGTAATAACCAACAAAACCAAGAAAGTATCGAACTTCCGTGGGTGAAGTTGGGGTCTTCCAATTTTTAACGGCTTCGATTTTAACGGGATCAACATGAATGCCTTTTTCGTTAATGATATGGCCAAGGAATTGAACTTCATTTTACCAAAACTCGCATTTGGAAAACTTGGCAAAAAGTTGTTCTTTCTTCAACAACAAGAGGATATTATGCAAATGTTTTTCATGTTCAACTTTAGACTTTCGAGTAAATAGTAATGTCGTCAATAAACACGATCACGAACTTATCGAGATAAGGCAGGTCCATAAACACCACAGGTGCATTGGTCAAGAAGAAAGGCATAACCATAAATTCGTAATGACCATAACGAGTTCGAAAAGCGTTTTTGGGTATATCATCCTCATGAACGCGCAATTGGTGATAACCTGAACGAAGATCGATTTTTGAAAAGCAAGATGCGCCTTGGAGTTGATCGAAAAGGTCGTCAATTCTAGGCAAAGGGTATCGGTTCTTAATCGTGAGTTTATTGAGTTCACGATAATCGATACACATTCGAAAGGAACCATCCTTCTCTTTAACGAAAAGAACAGGTGCGCCCCAAGGTGATGAACTTGGGCGGATGAAACCTTTGCTAGAGAGTTCTTGGAGTTGACTCGCTAGCTCTTGCATTTCTGAAGGTGCGAGACGATAAGGAGCTTTGGAGACGGGATTCGCACCAGGCACTAGGTCAATACGGAACTCCACTTCGCGAGTAGGAGGTAAACCAGAAACATCTTCAGGGAAAACTTTGGGAAGATCACGAACTACCGGATTGTCTTTTATTGTCTTATTTTCTTGTTTCTTTTCCAAGATGTTGGCAAGGAAAGCCACATACTTTTTACGTAAGTATTTTTGGGCTTGAGTACATGACATAAGCTTAAGCCCCTTGGAAGGCTTTTCGCCGAAAATACGTAAAATCCGATCGTCGTCTAGTGGAATTCGAATATACTTCTCAAAGCACACGACTTCGGCACGATGTTGAGCTAATCAATCCATGCCTACTATGATATCAAAACTTCCAAGTTGCATGGGAATGAGGTCGATAGAAAAATCATAGTCGTTGAGATTTAGAGTACAACCACGAATAACCGAGTCAGTCAACATACTTTTACCATTCGCGACTTCAACCGTAAAGGACCTTTCGAGTTTAGAACGAGACGAAGAAAGCATAGGCTCAAAATCAAAAGACACAAAACTCATATCGGTACCGGTATCGAATAAAATGGATGCATAAACGTTATTAACCAAGAATGTACCGTTCACCACATCATTGTTATGCTGATCTTGATTTGCGTTGATCACGAATGCCCTCCCGCGAGCATTGGGGACGACGGGTGTAGCTTGAGCAGTCGAGGCTTGATTGGCTTGAACTGGTTGAACAGCTTGGTTGGCCATAAGTTACGGAACTGGTTGAAAGGCCTGAACTTTATATGCTTGAGCAGGGTACATAGGCGGAGCGACCATTTGGACTTGATATGCGAGTCGGGGACACGCATTGTGGAAATGATTAGGATCTCCACAATTGAAACACGCTCGAGGGGTGGGGTAAGCTTGAGCAATGAGTTGAGCTTGAGTTAAAACACAGTTTTGGTTGAAAGTGTGGGGAGTGCTGGGTGGTTTGGTGAGGGTTGGTTGGGTACGCATGAGTTTGAAACATGCGCTTAGAAGGTGTCCGTAACGGCCACAATGGGTGCATTGTCAGCAAGGGATGCCGACTTGGTGGTGTCGTTGGCAAATTTGGCAAAACGGGTGTGGTCCGTTGTAAGGCTTCTTTAGAGGTGGAGCTTGAAGGTTTTGGGTTTGGGTTTTTTGGTATTGAGGTTGAGGTTGGTTTTGTTGGGTTAAGGCATATTTTTGCTTTCGTTTCTTGGAGTGGTTGATGTTGTTGTTGTTGTTGCGGTTTGGTTTGGGTATGGCTTCGGCCGTGACTTCTTTGGAAGGTTCGGCCTCAGTTTTCTTAATAGTCTTCTTGCTGCCTTTGAGGGTTCCTGCCTTAATGTGGTTGTCAGACAAGGATGCAGCAAGGACAATAGCCTCGCGAAGAGTTTTGGGGGCACTTCTTTGGACCAAGTCTTTGATTTGCCTTGGCAAACCCCGAACATACTTGATAATCCCACGAGAAGAAGGGGTGACAAGATGTGGCACCAAGACGTTAAGCTCGTTGAAGCGAGCGGTGTAAGTAGCGTTGTCACCACCCTCTTGCTTAAGATTCCAAAATTCCACCTCAAGGTTCATGAGTTCGTTGGGTGGACAGAACTCTTCGGTCATGATTTCCTTAAGTTCCTCCCATGGCAAGGCCATGGCTACATCAGCACCACGAGTGGATTTTTCTTGCACCCACCAAGTTAAGGCTCTTTTCTTGAAGACACTTGAAGCAAAGCAAGTCTTCTTGTCCTCGGGACATTCGATATGGAGGAAAGTACTCTCCATACTTTGGTACCATTCTAGTAGGGCAGTGGCACCTTCAGAGCCATCAAACTTGAGAGGTTTCGTATCGGTGAAGGTCTTGTAACAACAAGAGTTGGAGTTCGAACCCGAAGTGGCTGAGTTCAAGTTGGAAGCAATGGTTTGGTGCAGTTGAGCCACCATATTCGGGAGCACAGCAGTCAGTTTCTTAGTGATCTGGGCTATCATCTTGCGGCTGGAGTTTCTTGCAGGAAGACGAGGGAAACTAGCAGACATGTTGAAAAGAGAGAGTACTACGTGCGTGAGTTATCGAGTGAAGATTTCGAGAGGCGGAATACTTAAACCTTTTGAATAAAAAAATATTGATAATACTAAAATCAGATTAAAATTGTATTGAAATTAGGATATTCATTTACCACCATGACTTGTATGAGATTTAAGAGCAGGAGTGCAACCATTCTCTATTCACAAAGGAAAATGGCCGCGTTCGACAACTTAAAGTTATGGTTCGTATGACGTTTGCATGATATGATTTGGCCTATTAAGTTCTAGCACCCTTTTTGAACCCTCCATGTAAGCAACCGGGTCCCGCGTCTGATTGGGATTTATACGCATTGCTTATCCTTAGGTTTAAAAACCTTGGTGTCAAGGTTTCGAAAAACAAGTGTCTCACCCTTCCAGTTACGACATACCCGTCACGTAGAACCAACTTTAAGAGGATTGAAAATCGTTTTTTTAAATAAATAAATAGATAAAGATAAAATAAATTGTTTAAGCATAAGCCTTGGAGTTTGTGTGTGAATATGTGTACGTGTGACGCTTTAAAACGTAATAAATTCTAGCGTATGAATGAACTTTTAATAAAAGTGCGGGCACATAGCACATATGGTATACATGCAATTCGGGGCCCAAAAATAAACTATAACTATACTAGGCCGATATGACTAACAACCTATCTTATAGTTACGGCTCTGATACCAATTTGTAACACCCTGACTTTAAGTGGAATACGACCGGGTGTAACGTACAGATCGCTCATAGCTCGTAACACTATTTAAAGCGGCAATAATTATATCATTTAATTTCGTAACGTAACAAGTACACAATTATTCATAATTATAAGTAAAAACAAAAAACGAAACACTTCATCAAAACAATAATAAGTTCTTTATTCAAATATCCTAAAGTATACTAATAATCTTCATCCTTAGCATGCCATCGATTTAATCTGTAGCACGGTGAAAATAATATATTTTGTCAACAATTAAGTTGGTGAGTTTTCATAAGTTTTTTAGTATACATATATAAAAGGCATGATTCAACGTTCGTAATGTAATAAATATTCAAGCGTAAAGTAAATGAAATCAATTAATGTCATCCTTCCGTTCCTTTAGCCGAGGCCGTAGTAAATAGGGAAATGAGAACCACCTTACGAACAACCGAAGTCATAACGTTAGACGCCGCGGTACGTCCCGTCGGACCCTCCCACTATGTGTATGTGTATGCGTTTGCGTAACTTCCACCATAATAATAGTAAACACGTTGCAAGCAAGTTCACGTATAATCATAAACAATATGCGAGAATAATATTAACATGTACGCTAATTATGAATCGGTTTATAAATAGGCACATAACTAACGAGATAAAACTTGTGATATGCTACACCCCAAAAATATTAAAAGCGTTAAAACAGGGATATGAAGAACTCACTTGGAATAGGGAAATACGGTAACGAGGAGACTGTAACGATTAAAGCAACTAGGTGGTTCCGCGAGAAGTCCCGACAATTTGTCTTAGTTATATAATATAGGCAACATAATTATCTAAAGCGAAAAGAATGAACTAAACATGAATACAAAACAAAATTAGGTTTATAATAGATTTGGGGATCGTTAGTTTGTTACGTATAATTAAAACAGGTTTTCATAAAAATGTAATTAAAATATTAATTAGTTTAGTTATTTTGATAAATCGTAATGGAATATTAGACGAAAACTATAAGTTTAACCATTAAAATATAAATTTCGAATTTTATATATATATATATATATATATATATATATATATATATACGTAAACGTTACATAAACTCTACTTTTAAAGGTTCAATGGGGTTCGGTTTTGTTAAACGAGTGTGATACAATATTAGTTTTAATATAAAATAGGGTTTATTAATGAAAAGAATTAAAACAAAAAAAAATCAGTAAAAACCAGGCCCGGGGCGCCCCATGCCGGTTCAGGGTTTTAACAATACAGACACTGGCCATCTGAGCCAGTGTCTAACTTGTTTAGAACACAGAAAGAAAATATATTTATGTATTAGTTAGGGTATCCCCCAAATCTACAATGAACCCTAGTTTGATTAACTCGTTTAATTCGTAACAGTTGATAAAAATTGATTTAGGGCTTTTAATAAGCACACAGATCCGATCCAAAAGCATGTAACAATTACCTTAATTGGTTACGGATAGTACGAGGACGACGAGTTTTGGATCACGACCAGAAGACGGATTCAAACGAGGTTAATAACTGCTTCTTAGATGCAATTGCCTTAGGGTTTTGTTTTGTGATGGAGAGATTATGGTGTGGAGCATTTTAATTGAGTTTTGGACTCGTATTTATAGGCTAACAAGATCAAAATCCATCCGCGACCTTAGTTAACGAATATTGATTCTATTTAATATGAAACAGATGTCAATCACGCGTTATACTATAATAGGAAGGAGCGTGTTTGTTAAGAATCATCCTAATTAATCCAATCCCGCGATTTATGGGTCAAATGAAATCAAAACTGGAAGTGGGGGGGGGCTGATAATGGTGACGGGAATGGAGGAGGGAAGGATGGAGTTTGAATAAAGTTTGCAACCAAGTCCTTAATCTTAGGTTTGGTGGTGAGAAATTGTAAAACTAAATGTAGGGGTTAGATTGTACATATTGTATACTTTAACGATTATAAGTATTTGAATACGAGTTAAGCGTAAATAAAGATAAAACCGAATAACAAAATTAATAAGTCAACGTTTCATTAAATGCGACGATCCGATTACAAACGAGTAAATAAATACGAGTACAAATACTAATTCAATTTGACGAATGTCACAAATATGTAGATTAATAATAATAAAATAATAAAGATACTAGATGGTAGGCTAATTAAATAAAATTAACTATAGACTAAAAAGGAAAGATGGGCATAAGGTCCATGGGCTTAAGGGAGTCTAAATACCTCCTTAAACCCTAATCCTTTCCATTTCCATCCATTCTACACCATAGCTTACACCATAAAAAACACACACAAACACCCTCCTTTATCTCGGACCAAGATCCGGAGGAAAAGACCCGAGCTTGTGGGTGTTAGAGCGTCGTGACGAGCAAGAAATACACCAAGCTTAGATCATGTTTGTGAAACCGTTTTGTTTGAGGTACATTTTATAACGAAAACTTATACACGGCTCGTTTAGTATTCCTAGATCTATATATGAAAGGAAAAAACGAATCAAATACAACGATTCTCGTTGAAATTCGTTAAGATCAAATAGGGTAATTAATCAAATAAAGAACCGGTTTCATTTATCAATCAAACGCACCGTTTTAACGCGATGTTTGGATGTTTGGATGATTAGGGTTTATAGGCGCTGAGTTTACGAGTAGAATGACACCAAATTCGTGTTATTTCATCAAGATTTGAAGGTTAATTGAAAATCTGGTGTCTGTTGACTGTTATTGTTCATATCGATTTTGACTTTGACAACTGGAGTCAATGATTGGATAATATCTGATATCCATTCTTTATGAGAAATGAATGGCTAATTATTCGTTAAGCACTCATAGCGAATAAGATACATTCGTATGTTCTTGTAACGAATGAGCCTTCCATTCGTCCTATAGAAGTCACGAATGACCTTATTCATTCGTTATCCATTCATTCTTCATGAGGAGACAGCGAATGGAACCATTCGTTATAGATATATTCATGTATTCCTGTAATGAATGAGCCTTTCATTCGTCTCAAAGAAATCACAAATGGGCTTAGTCATTCGTATGTACTCATTCGTCTTGTTGAGACTCAGATCAAGCCATTCGTTATAACGAATGGGATCATTTGTCATAACGAATGGGATATCAAATGGTGCTTATCTAGAATAAATTATTACTTAAATATTTAATGAGAATTGGGTTTTGATGAAACTTTAGTAAATGAAATAAACTTTTTACTAGCTAGGTGCTTTGCCCCTTGGACCCTGATAGGGGCTCTGCCCCTTGAATCCTGCTAGGGGCTGCCGTCCCTACACCCTGCTTCCAGAGGTGCTGTCCCCGGACCCCCGTTCGTTGAGGGTTATATTAAACTAGAAATATGATAAGGGTAGTGATAGTTCATTGATACGTGTAATTTTTATACAGTTAGCCTCACCCAGTTAAAGAGAAGAGTTACCATTAACTCGAAAAGGAACCGAGCTCAGGTGAGTTTCTAGCTGTTAGTGCACGGTTTTGTCGTCTCGAGTCTTTGTATTTATTGTTTTGTATTTGTTATTATTATAATGAAAAGATATTTATGTAATTTAAGTTAGTTTGTTATATGTAAGGCTAATTCGTTAAGGATGTTTAACGAATTAGCCAGTTCGTTTTGTAAAGTCCATTCGTTAAGGATGTTTAATGAATGGATTCCTAGTTCGTTATGTATGTTCCCATTCGTCATGGAATGTTGATGAATGGGGCATAACGAATCAAAGATTCGTTATGTTTCCTTTTCAGAGTCTGTAAGTTAACGAACTGGACACCAATTCGTTACGGGATGTGTAACGAATTGGTTCCATTGTCTATATATAGGAGTGTTCATACCCCTGTTAATTTAAGTTTTGATTATTGTGTAACGAACCTCTGTCAACATTCTCTCTCGATCAATACTTCACCTAACCTACTGCTAATACACATATCTACTAACTAATATATATATAACCTAATTAAGAGTATAATCATGAACTAGATCCATTTACGATAATAGATCTATTAAGGTAATCGATATCGTGTTCAAACACTAGCCCCATTTCCTTGTTATGTTTTCAGGGCTATGTGCATACTCAATGTGATCAGTTAATACACTTACCTTAAGTGGTAAGTGTATGCCATATATGATTTATTTGAAAGTTATTGAAGATATGAACGAATGCTTGTCGGTACGTGAACGATCTTCGGGTATTGCACGTATTGCCAAGGAAGGTGATCGTTAGAAGATTAATGTGAAGGATGCCCAGTGCGCCTGGATGTTATAATGTGGTATGCTTGTTTACGTGGGTACATTCTACGTCCGACATAGTAAGTTAGGATGGAAAATCCCTCTAACTTCCTTTGGACATAGACGTGGAATGTAACAGCATAGATAAGAACTGTGGACCCCATTAGTGTTCCTTAGATGGATATTATATGATAAGGTGTATGTCCCTTTTATGGATAATAAATTTCGTTCCGTCTATGGATAATATATAAAGTTCCTTGTATGGACAGTGAATATTGTTTCTTCTATGGATAATATATATAGTGTTCCTTCTATGGACATTACACGTTGTTCCTTCTATGAATAATATGAAGTGTTCCTTCTATTGATAATACTCGTTGTTCCTTCTATGGATAATACATAGCGTTCCTTCTATGGACTATAGTAGATATTCCTATAATGAATGCTGTGTAATGTTCCTCTTAGGGCTATTTAAGGATAAGGTATTATTATGTGTCTCCGGATACATATAAGTAAATATGTATGTATATAAGAAGGGTAACAGGTTAAGCATGAATACGTATCTTCGGATACGTATATATGTATGATACGTGAAGGTATTGCGTGTTGCTTGATTAACTAGAACTTACTCAGCGTAGCTGACTTTTAGTATGCACGCAGGTAAATAGATTGAAGCAACTGGCATGAGGGAAACACATGGCATGAACTGAAGAGGCTGGCATCTGAAGAAGAATTGTTATGATGTTTTAAATACGATGTTTTATGTTATGTTTTTAAAGACAAGTTTGAATGTTTTGTAGTGAATGATTGAAGTTAACGTTTCTGCGAAAGGTTTTAATTAACTCTGGTATTTAGAACTGTGTTTATGAGTAAATCCAACGCCAAAGTAGGGCACCGGGAACGGGGCCTTAGATAAACTCTATTTACTATCTAATTCCGATGAAGAAGGTTTGTTTTACTTGATCATTATCTTAAATATGTGATTTAGTTTAGTAAAGTACTTGGTTATCTTGCAATTATCCTTTGATGGAAAATGTTTTATCACTTTAACTCAACAAATCAAGGTTGATGACTAACAATCATTCACGATTCACTCATGTTCTTGGAGACTAGAAATGATAAAAAGAATACTTTGATAGCTTAGTCAAGATAAAACATGGATCCTTATATTGTACTTAGAAATTATGAGATATAAGCTATGATCTATTTCTCTAGTGTTGGTAATTCTGAAATAACATTGTTAACACGAAAGCTTAAGTTATCATGTTAGTTAAAGAAATCATATGTTAAAGAAATGTGTAATTTAACCTACTTAAATCAACCAAGGGGAGGCTGTGTGACTAAACTATAACCACCCGAAGTTGTCAGAATTGGTATTTGAGAATGGAAGTCAATCCTAATCTTTCTACTTTACTAAACTACTTGCCTACTTAAATTGACATTCTCGTGGTAGCATGAGATTAAGCAAGGATGGACTTGAAAATATGCATTTCACTTTCTTTTATGTCATAGAATATGTACACTTATAAATGAGGGGCTATTCTATCATATATTATTAGGGAAAGTTTATCACATATTTACATTATAATTATCAAGGAAGAATGGAGTGTATTCTTGATCTTAGATGGTAAACTTCATATAATTGAATTACTCATTTAGAATTTCTCTTCTTGTTCACCTATATTATATATATATATATATATATATATATATATATATATATATATATATATAGCAATGTTAGAATAAGAAGTAGATATATCCTAAGAAATGTAAGAAGTGTTTTTGACCCTTAGATCTAGTTTTCCATGTAAGGGCATGATTGTAAACAACCATTTTCTTTTAATTATGTAAAATAAATTAATTAAGTAAAATGAATATCTATTTTAATGGTATCGGCAGTTATAATCTCTTTATCTATAATCTTGGAATATCAATCATAATATTTACTAAAACCAATCATAATATTTACTAAAACAAATCCGATGATTTCAATGATTTTATAAAATCAACATCTACAAACCATTCACGAATTTTAATCTTCCTGTCAGTCAAAATCCAGAAATCATTCACCATGAGTAACTTCAAGGACGTCGATGAACTAGGTAAAACTATACATCCTCAGTTGTTCATCGATAGTTTTGTTATCAGAATCATAACATCGTCTTAGGCTTCTTATGTGTGGCTTTATTTCAGATTCATATTCATAGTGTTTTTGTGTTATATTACTAGATGTTGATTTATTCATTGTTGAAGTGTGTTTTTGTTTTCTCAATATACATGTACGTTACATGTCAAGAAGATGTTTTAGGTTTTAGTATTTCAGTTCGGGTGTTTCTGTGTCCGTTTCCATATTGATTGGTTGTTTATATTACTAGCTGTGTAGTTATTCATTTTTCTAGTGTGTTTTCGTTTTATTGAATACACATCAAGGTGATATGACTAGAAATGATTTAATATTCCATTTCGGCTGTTTATTTGTCGATTTTATATTTATAGGCTTGTTGTGTTATATTTAACGGATGTTGATTGTCTCTTTTTTTCACTGAATTTTTGTTTACATCTAATTTGTAAACTTTTCAGAGTTGAATTGATCTTCTTGTTGTGTTATATTAAAATCATTTGTGTAATTGCTAACTTGTGTGCTTTTGTGTCGGTCAAAGTCTTGTAACCTTTGGTCATCAAACTGATCAGTTATTTCATGTGTTTTAATAACATATATGCAATAGTTTTAGGTGATGTGTAAATTTTATTGTATTCTTTGTTGTATATATTTTACTTACCTTACATGTTTCTTATAGATCCATCAGTATACAAGGAAGTTGGTATACAACATATATCTCCCAATTATGGTAGGAAGACATACACTCCAGTTGTGTCTGCGTCAGTCAAACCTAATGAAGGTATGATTTTTGACAATATTGAAGCGGCAGAGGCCTTTTATAGAAGATACGCTTTAGCAGGCGGTTTTTCTATGAGGAAATCAACCCAGTGGGTGAAAATTAATGTTGTTCGTTTAAAGTACTTTGTTTTCACTAAAGAGGGTTCAAGAACCGTTAAGGAAGTGGACACACTAACTGAAGATTTCAAAGGAAAAAACAGCGTAGGAACGGTTCTCAAAGAACCAATTGTGATGCACAGATAAGGTTAACTTTAACGGATAAAGGCAAGTATAGGGTGAAATATTTTGGTGAAGCACACAATCATCCATTTGTTGATGAAGACGATATCCATTTCTTGACTGCTTGTCGGGAGATTACGTTCACATATAAAAAGATGTTAGACGATCTTGCTAACATTAACATCGGTCCAGTTAAAGCTTTCAACATAATGAGGACCATGTATGGTGGTTTCGATAAAGTTGGCACAATAAAGTCTGATTGCAAAACTATAAAAGAAATATCAACTTATATATCAGAGACTACGATGCTGAGATGACTGTTCAGCGCCTTATGGCGAAGAAAGATTATTGTCCTAATTTCTCATGTGACTATTTTTCTAGCCCTGACGACGCGTTAAAGGGTTTATTTTGGGCAGACGAGCGTGCGAAGATGAATTTCTATGTTTTTGGTGATGTTGTGTCATTTGATGCAACATATCGACATAACAAGTAATAACACAGGAACACTTAATTTTTGTTATATTCCATTATACTATTTTACAAACTGATTAGTTATTGTTTTTGTGCAGGTATAACTTGGTTTTTGTTTCGTTTACTGGGATTGACAACCATAATCAGAATTTTACCCTTGTTGCAGCTTTTCTTGGATCGCAAACCGCCGAATCCTATATTTGGTTGCTGAAGTGTTTTAAGAGGGCTTTCGGTTATGAACCATCAGTTGTTGTAACTGACCAAGACCCGACCATGAAACGTGCAATTGAAGACGTTTTCCCTAATTCTAGGCATAGGCTGTGCATGTGGCATATTATGGATAAGTTGTCCGGGAAAGTATAACAAAATTATGTCTTTGGGAATCCCTTTTCGAATGTTTAGTTGTATACCATTCTTTCATTGTATTCTTCCAGGTTGGATCCAACCTTCGCAACACCATAAATTTCAAGACTCGGTTGTGTGATATTTTGTGGATGGACTCCATAACACCAGAACTTTTCGAAAAGGAGTGGGCTTCAATCATGAATAATCTTCAGTTAAACAACCACGATTGGCTGGAAGATATATTTCACATTAGACAATCATGGATACCTGCATACTATCGTGAAGAAACAATGTCTGGTCTAATGCGTACATCATCCCGATCAGAGAGCGAGAACCATTTTTTTCGCAAGTTTTGTAACCCACGATGCACTTTGGTTGAGTTCCTGGCACATTTTGATACTGCATTGGATCATCAAAGACACGAACATCGCAAGAAAGATCATGACTGTAGGTACAAAAGAGCCGAAACATGGAGTAACTTTGCACTAGAGAAACAAGTTGTTGAAATCTACACACGAACCATTTTATTTATGTCCAATTGAAAATACAAGTAGCGCTTCACAATTGCACTTCCTTGAGTTACCTACCTATTGATGATTATCTAAAGTTCAATATTCGGGACTTTCTACACCTACCTGCTTCTTTTCAAGAGGTATATAGTATGACATTTATTGTGTAGTGTGTTTATGTATTGTAACTTACTTAAATATAAATTATGTTTCTTGATAGGTTATGATTCGAAAGGAAGACGTCACTGTGTATTGCAGCTGTAAGAGGTTCGAGCAATTTGGTTTACTAATTCGTCACATTTTCAAGGTGCTCCACATTTTAGATATAAGGGTATTTCCCAAGCAGTACATTAATCGTAGGTGGACAAAAGACGTTTTCTATAACAGCCCTATGTGGTCAATTGGATTTGATGAGCCCAACATAGACAAAAGTACCGACGTTTATCGTGTTGTTCGAGATATAAACATTGCTCATGATCGTATTATAAACAAGCTGGTTACTGATATGGAAAAGCTACAACATTACTGTGACTACATCAATCAATACAAATCCACCGTTGATGAGGTTACTTTTGATGCCCCTAGACCTAGTCGGCGAGACATGTTTGTTGAACTAACTAGTGTTACCCAACCAAAGCAAATCAATATTCCTGCTCCGATTGGTGTTAGGAATAAAGGATGTGGGCTTCCAATTTGCTATAGGTCTTTACGCGAGCAAGCTATAGGTCAAAGTCAACTGGATAAGCCCACAAGGACATGTAGAATATGCCACGAACCTGGTCATGACGCCCGTAACCATCACAAGTACCATATCAACGAGAACACTTCAGCAGACGGACCGAGCTCGTCACATAATGAGAATATGGAAGAATAGCCTACTTGTCTATTTTTTTTAATATTTCCTTTGTTTTTATCAAAACACGTTAATATGGTTTGATTGATTCATGTTTACTTTTTTTGCATCAGACACCGATTAACAGTATTGATGATTTGATGTTTATGGATACTTTATCATTTTTGGTTGTGTGTTATTTTCATAATGGTAGGAGATTCTTTATGAGTAGTTAGTTTTTTCTTATTTACACTTTTTATTCATATCAGTTTTTGACACTGACTCGATTGTCCTTACTAAATCGTAATTATTCAAATACATTTATGCCTTTTAGGTTGTGTGTTATTTCCTTAATTGTTGCAGATACTTTATCAACAGCTGGTTGTTTCTTATTTTCACTTTATATGCCTATAATTCTTTAACACACTATATCATATCAAATACGGTTGCACAATCATATGTACCAACTCATATTTTTCTTTTCTCACTATCTTCTCATTGGGTATCTATGATAATAATTTCATTTATCTACACTTTCAATTACAATATCCATCTACTAACAAAACAAAACCAACGATGTGTTTTTTACAAACCAAAAGGTTGCACAACCTGAGTGACAAATTATTCATGAAAAAATACTCAAACCATATCCAGCATTATACATCAAAACATACTAAAACCCTTAAACAATCAACACTTTCAACAAAAGAAGTTGACCAAAACATAAAAAAGTCTACAACCATATCCATAATCATCCATCAAAACATACTAAAACTGTTAAACCATCAACACTTTCAACAAAACAAGTTTACCAAAACAAACACACAAAACAATCAAAAATCGTTCGCTGAAAAGCAAAACACTGACAACCTTATATCCCGTTATACCTAACTGATAATCAACTTCAAGTGAGTTTTAATATGTCTAACATTCTCTTCGCCGCCATCTTTTGCATCTTTTCTTTCTCCGCTGCTGGCATTTGTTGATACTCCATCACATCGTTTACAATCACACCCTTCGACAAGTTGATTTCGCTAAGTAGAACCTTGGCTACTTATTTCCTTCGAAGATCGTCAAGCTCTTCCTTTTGTTTCGGTAACACCCAACCACGTTTGTCAACCTCTTCAGTGAGCCCACAGTCAATATGCCACTCTTTTGTGTTTCAGCCTTTAAAAGTCTCCATGTGTCTCATCACAAAAACTCCACAGTTAACATAGTTGTATATAGTTTTCCACGGTACATGAACTCTTGTTATATTTGAGCTTCTCATCTTCGACGCACCGTTGTGTTCTACAAATGCTAAGTACCCCGCTAGTGTCTCCCTCTGAAACAAATTCGCAGAATAATGTTATAATTCTAAAATTCCTTAGTATTGAAAAACATAAAAATCACATACCATCTTTTCAGGCCACCCTTTATATCTGCTCTTAAATAACTCCCTCGTCCCCATGTGGTCAATCATATGAATATGACACGTCTTCAAGTGAAACACATTAAATAGTAGTGTTTAACATATATTATCGGTATTAACACCAACTCCACCCCATGAATGCTTTTTAAGTGTTGCATACGCAAAATCTTATCCATATTCTCACTGAATAGTGATATTCTCGTGGACACGTCTTTCTCGTAATGATCCGGGAGTTGTTTTATGCATCAAAACTGTTTAAGTAGTACAACTACCTAGCATCTAATTACAAAATGTAAGTTGACTTACCAACATCACAGATGAACAATACAGCCTATGCACTGAGTTGTGTTTCGCTCGAATGGATTCCTCATGGTTTAACATGCTTGCCCACGCCGACATCACGGATACATGAACCCACACATCAGGGACGCAAAGTTTCCATAATCACGCGTCTAATGCTAACGCCATGGTCCGTGCTAAATACGACATCCCTACATTAATCCAAAGCAATGATCAGTGTTTATGCTAAACATATCAATATTTAAAATACCAAACACATTATTAAGAGCAAATATTACTTACCAGTGATTATCATACGCGGCACACATACACTCGGCCACACCACTTTCCTCTTTTGTAATTGAAGATTTGAATTCACTGCACGTTTTGCGATAGGAATCTATGTCATCTTGTTCTTTCTTCATTAAACACTAACTTGTTACTCGGTGAGTGCTGACTAACGTGAAAAACTTGTTTCCCCCTTGCTTCGTGTCAGTGGTGTTTCAAAGTCTTGAGTTTTATCTGCTGAGTCAATGTTAAATTTGGTCAAACTAAACGTCACCTTTTGTTTTTTGGTGTTGTCATTTGTGGACCTGATTCATGTTCACCGACACTCGTTTCCACAAATTTTGACTCCCAAAAAGACGATAGTGTTGTACACATTTCAATATTCGAAGCCCCGTCTTTATTATTGACATCCTCTTCCTTCTTACCAGTGTATTTAGCAAGATTCTTCTTCCAGTCTTTGTCCAGTTCTTTGTAACATTCCGAAATTTCTAAAGTAATATTTAATATATTATTTTGTCGGGTGGAATAAACGAGTTAGTGGAACGATAATAATAATAGCAAAATATGAAGACTTAGTAGGATAATTAGATGGGATTAGATATGGACCAAAAGGAAATATGGGCCTTCGGTCCATGGCTTAGGGGAGTATAAATACCCCTTACCCCAATCCTTTCCATTCCATCCATTTATCCATCCTAATCTCTACACACCCCAAAACACACGACCCGAACCAAGATCCAAAGGCGAGGACCCGAGCTTGTTGGTGCTAGATCGTCGTGACGAACCAAAGCAACAAGACCAGCTCGTGTTCGTAGTTCGACTCATTTACGGTACGTCTATATCGAGAACTTGTTCGTTTAGGTTCGAATTAGTATAGAAATGATAGATCGGTGTTTGTATGGTAAAAAAACGAATCCAACAAAGCTAAACTTACTGAAAATGGTTATGATTTGACCGGTTAATCGAGTGATAAAAGAACCCGTAACCTATATGCCTAAATCGCACCCTTTAAACATCGATGTTAGGTCGATTTGATGGTTGGGGTTTGTAGACGCTGGTCAGACGATTCCGTGGATACTAAATCGAGCTATTTGGTTAAGAAACGATGATGATTAAGGGATTTAAGAACGAACAGTACCTGCAGCTGGACAACTTCGCCTGCAAAGCTAAGTTCGCCTGATGAACTTCGCCTGCAAAGCTAAGTTCGCCTGATGACAACTTCGCTTCAAAGCTAAGTTCGCCTGATGACAACTTCGCTTCAAAGCTAAGTTCGCCTGATGACAACTTCGCTGCAAAGCTAAGTTCACCTAAGGTTTAACTTTGCCTAAAGTCAAGTTCGATTAGAAAATAAATTAAAAACGATAAGTAAAAGTAAGCTAATACTAGGCCACCAGATTAGATCAGGCGAGTATTGATACGTGTAACTTATGCAGTCAGCCGAGCTCAGCTAAAGAAGTGATTTACAACTATCGGAGGAAGAAGCAGAGTTCAGGTGAGTTTCTAGCCCCATTCCTTGTTATGTTTTCGGGGCTGTGTGCATACTCGATGTGTTGTTAATACATTTATCCTAAGTGATAAGTGTATGCCATATGTGATGTATGTGATGGATATGAATGATTGCTTGTCGGTACGCGAACGATCTTCGGATATTGCGCGTACTGTCAGGTTAAAAATAAAGGTACGAATATTATATATTGTTGGTGCATAATGGCAATAGTTCATAGTCTAGTGTCTGTAATCGAGTCTGTAATGTTTAATTATGTTTTGTATGTTTAAGCGAAGTTACTGATAAGTTCGCTTAACAGGCGAACTTGTTAGTCAAGCGAAGTTATGGACAACTTCGCCTGAACATGCCAGGCGAAGTTGTCGTGTATTTATATACCTAGGTTACGGCTTGGTTTTGGGTTTAGTTCCAATTAGTTGTTCGTTTCAGTAGTTTATCAAGTTCATTGTAACGTGAGGACGAGAGTCTGTAATAGTGATATCGGATCACGTGTTTGAGTTATTATATAACGTGTGTTCGTTTCGTGTGTTCGTGTGATTCGTGTTCTATACTCGTAACGATCTACGCAGGGATTCCGCACCTGAGTTGATCGAGATATCTCGTGCGATCCGTCCAGGGAACCTACAATTGGTATCAGAGCTTTTGCTCGATTGTGTGGTTCGGGATATTCACGCGGGTGTAGAAATCGTCCCGTTTCGACTATTCGCGGGACGTGTTTTCTGTGTTTTTGAGTCAATCTTACCTCCTACCATCGTATTCAAGCCTTTGCACCGTCAAAAACCTCGTAAAATCCAGATTTCAGATCTGCAAAAACGTCCGTGTTCATCAGGCGAAGTTGCCGTCAGGATACGTAGGGTTTCGGCGAAGATATAAGGTTAAGCGAAGTTATCCACAACTTCGCCTACCTTCTCAAGTTCGCCTAACTCAGCGAAGTTCTCTACAACTCCTCCTACCTCCTAAGTTCGCTTACCTTAAGCGAAGTTAATCATTTGCGAAGTTCTTCAGCGAAGTTAATCTGCGGCGAAGTTAAGGCTTAAGCGAAGTTATCCGTAACTTCGCCTACAGTACTTTTCAGAAAATTTTTTGATTTTTTTTTATTTTTTTCGGGTTTCTTTGTTTTCGAGAAAGATGTCGTCAACTAACATCTCTGAGTTAGTAAAGATGGAAGTAGAAGCAGGGTCAGCTACTAAGGCCCCAAGGTTGCTGTAGGGAACCGATTTCGTTGCATGGAAGGATCGGTTCATACAATATGTCAAATACCAGGATGCGAAGATGTGGGTATGCATTCAGGATGGTTATATTCCACCAGTTATGGAGTATGAAGGTCGTGATCAAATCAAAAAGTATAGCAAAATGGAAGAAGAAGAGAAAAAGATGTATGAGGCCGAGAGCAAGGCTCATGCTGCTATTACTATGGCTCTTCCACAAGAGATCCTTCATACGTTTAGAAAGTACACGTCAGCAAGAGAGCTTTGGGAAGCTCTTGAGAACAGATTTGAAGGGAATGTAGGAATCCGTGCTTCAAAGATAAAATTGCTCAAAACCCAGTTCTCAGTCTTCAAGTATTTGAAGAATGAATCTTTAGAAGATATTATCACTCGATATTACCATCTGATGACTGAATTGAGCAACTATTCAATTTCCTACCGAGAAGAAGAAATAGTTGAGAAGCTTCTAGATGCTCTCCCACCAAAATGGGAGATGTACACTGTGCTGATGAGGGAAGACGACTTTCCCACATATGATCTAGAAACGGCAGTTAACAAGCTCCGAACCTTTGAGCTTAATATGGTCAGAAAGGAGACACCTATGGATCAGGTTCAAGATCCAGGTATGTATGGAGCTAAAGTCAACACTAACTTAGGATCGAAGACTGAATCTGCTGCCTACTACTCGAAGGGAGAGTCGGGGGCAAACTCATCACATGAGGGTCATGTGTCAGTCAACACAAATGGTGATGTTTGCTATGTAGCAGGTGGATCGAGTGGTTCTCAACCCCAGGTAAGCAAGAGTAGTTGCTCTCCAAGTATTCCCAGCAACAACTACTCCAAGATGCCTATGAGTGTCAAGTCTGCTGAAGAGCAGTTTGGTCTCTATGCTTCTTTTATTGCTTCCTATGAGAACTACATTCAAGGGAAGATTGTTGATCCAGCTGTGTTGGATGAAGACTATGACCAGATTGATGCTGATGATCTGGAGGAAATGGATTTGCAATGGCAGATGGCTATGATCGTAAGAAGAGTGAAGCGGTTTATGAGAAAGACCGGAAGAAAGTTTGTCGGTGGAAAGCCAGGGTTTGACAAGACGAAGGTGAGATGCTACAACTGTCAGCAAAACGGCCACTTTGCTAAGGAGTGCAGGATGAGCGTGTAGAACGTGGTCAAGGAAAGTCTACACAGCATAATGAGGGTAGAAAAGATTATAGTGCCATGATGTCCAGAGAAGATGGTGAATACAACTAGAACCTGCATTCTAAAGAAACTTTTGAGCAGGCAAATTTGGCGAAGGTTGAAACTGAAGAAAGTGAGAAGGTTACCGGATAAGAAAAAGCTTTCATGGCAGATGTTAAAGACCAGCTCTCCGAGGTATGTTCTAAACCTACATGTTCTAAATGTGAAAACTTGTCTGAGCAATTAGCAACTATAACCGATCAGTATGTTAGGTTGGATGCTGAATTTAAAACCCTAAAAGAAGATCATCATTTTACAAAAGCAAGAGAAAATAGCTATAAAGTCAAAATAAAAGCCTGTGAAAAAGATGTTAAAAGTCTAAAAACAAAACTTGCTGAAAAAATTGAAGTGATTGATTTAAGCTATGAAGTTTTGGAAGAAAAAACCAAACTAATTGCTGATAGAGAAAAACAGATTGCTGATCACCAGGTAAAAGTGGTGTAACTGAATAGAAAACTAGAGCAGTTCAGAAATTCCTCTGCTATTCTTGATCACCTTGTTAGTGATCAAGGTTCCTCTGCTAAGAGAGGAGGAATCGGTTATCATGAGGTTCCACCACCTTATAATCACAATTACACTTTTAACCCTAGTGTTCAGAAATCTGTTGACTTTGAGGTTGCTCAGACAGTACCAGTTAAAGTAACTTGTAAAGAACCAAATGTTAGTGGAGGCGAAACAAGTTCGCCTGTTTCAAGTGTTAAAATTTCTGATCCAAGTCCAGTCTCATCGGATTCGGATAAGTCATCCGAGTCTGGTAAGGCAAAAGAGGAGGTGATATTACCCAATGGTGGAGAGAAAGATAAGACGAATAAAAAGAGTACTCCACTAAACCCGTACGTCCCACCATATGTGAGACGAACGGGCGGTAATAAAGCCTCGACATCTAAAACACCGGTTGATAAAAAGGTTGAGCATAGGTGTTGTTTTAGGTGTAATCAATTAGGGCACCTAGTTGCAGATTGCCCTCTGAAGCAGCGATTCAGAGGTGTAAGGCCTACTAAAACTGAGAATAAGCCTAATAGTAATTATCATGCTGCTAAAAATGAAAACCATTCAAAATTCAAAAATGTGACTAATTCAGGTTTTCATAGAAACAAATCTCAGTTTTACACTGCTAATAACCAAACCACAAGCTATAATTCTTTCAATTCACAAAGGTTTGGAAGGCCTCACAATCAATCTACAAGGAGGTATCCTAATAGGACTTACAGGAATTATCCAGATACTAACTTTGGAAAGCCAAAGTTTGAGATGTATAGATCCAAGACCAATTGGTCTTGGGTCCCTAGATTCTAATCTTTTGCTTTATCGTGCAGGAACAGTTGAACAGGGCTGCCAATAATCTTTGGGTTGTGGATAGCGGCTGTTCCCGGCACATGACGGGTAACAAAAACTTGTTACGTGATTTGAAACCTGTTCAAGGAGGGAGAGTGAGCTTTTCAGGTGAAAGTGGAGGAAAGATTACAGGAATGGGAACGGTGTCTAACGGGAAGATGACATTAGAAAAAGTAAACTTTGTCGAAGAATTGAAGCACAATCTGCTGAGTGTGTCGCAGATTTGTGATAAGGAGTACACAGTACACTTCACAAAGAATGAAGCAATTGTGTTACATCTTGGTTTTCAGATACCAGAGGAGTGGATTGTGATGAAGGCTCCACGTGAGAGGAATACGTACATTATGGATATGAGGTCGACTGAAATGGCCACGGAAGAATCATGCCTTATGACAAAAGCGAGCGAATCGGAGTCCGAATTGTCGCATAGGAGAATGGGGCACATTCATCTTCGGAATATGAACCACATTGTCAAGAATGGACTTGTGCTGGGCGTTCCCTTGAAAAGTTTCAATTTTGAAGACAAATGTCTACCGTGCAAGAAGGGAAAGCAGCACAAGAAATCCATCTCACCAAGAAAATCAATTCAATTGTCAGTACCCTAGAATTGCTTCACATGGATCTCTTCGGTCCCGTGAATGCAAAAAGTCTGGGAGGTACTTCTTATTGCTTGGTGATCACTGATGATTACTCACGATATTCGTGGGTATATTTCCTGAAATCAAAAGATGAAACGGCTCAGATGGTGAAGAATTTGATTACCAAAGTTGAGAACGTTATGGATAAAAGGGTTAAGTTCATCAGGAGTGACAATGGAACGGAGTTCAAGAATTTTGAGATGGAGATCTTCTGCCTTCAGAAAGGGATCGAACACCAATACAGCGCTCCGTATACACCGCAACAGAATGGAGTGGCTGAAAGGAAGAATAGAACATTAATTGAAGGAGCCAGAACTATGCTGGCTGATTCAAAGCTTCCTGTGGTGTTCTGGGCTGAAGCTGTTGCTACAGCCTGCTATATCCTCAATAGATTCTTGACGGTTAAACGACTTAATAAAACGTGTTATGAGCTTATGCATGGGAGGAAGCCCAACTTGAGTGGTCTTGAACCATTCGGGTCCCCTTGTTTGATTTTAAAGACAAATTCTAAATTTGGTGAAGTAGCCGATGAAGGAATCTTAGTCGGTTATGTTGTTGGGACACCCAACAGACGTGTCTTTAATACATCGACCAGCAAGGTGGAGGTGGTGTGTAACACCGATATCACAAGTTACCAACCGCCAAAACCAAGCAACGGACCTGCTGAGTTTTTCGACTATGTTAAACTTTTTAAGTCTTTTAACATACCGTATTTGGATATTGCTGAAGAAGAAGAGAGAGTTGCTACGAAGATGATCCTTGATGAGGAAGAAAATCTATTGCAAAGACAGCTGATCGATAAATGTCAACCTTCCTCATCAAATGCTATCGATACCCCTGCTGCCTCGACTGAAGAAGAATTTTTCAATCCGTTTCACTCTCAGCAAGAAACAATCATTGACGAGCTCTCTTCTAACTTGGAAGACAATCTGCATGTCGGTTCTGTTCCGACCACGAGAATTCATAAAGATCACCCTTTGGAGAATGTGATTGGTGATGTGTCCTCCGGTGTACAAACAAGACGTAGCTTGAATGAGCACACCTGTGTTTACACAAGCATTAAGGAGACATGCATAATCAACGAATGCTTGTACACCTGCTTTATCAGCCAGATTGAACCGAAGAATTATCAAATGGCTCTCAAGGACAGCTCGTGGGTCGAAGCCATGCAAGAAGAGTTGGCTCAGTTCAAGAAAATGGAAGTTTGGACTTTGGTTGAAAAACCAAAGAATGTGCATGCGATAGGCACAAAATGGGTGTTTAATTGCAAGAGAGATGAGAAAGGGATTATTATAAGAAACAAGGCGAGGCTAGTCGTTAAAGGTTTTAATCAACAAGAGGGGATTGATTATAATGAAGTGTTCGCTCCTGTGGAAAGATTGGAAGCCATTAGATTGTTTTTGGCATTTGCTGCTTATAAAAAGATGAAGGTTTTTCAGTTGGACGTAAAGAGTGCATTCCTAAATAGGAAAGTTGATGAGGTTGTGTATGTTGAGCAACCTCCGGGTTTTCCTGACCCAGACTTTCCAGACCATGTGTACAAATTAAGCAAGGCGTTGTATGGACTACATCAGGCACCTCGTGCCTGGTACTCAACTTTATCAGATTACTTGCTTGAAAATGGGTTTGAAAGAGGTCAGATTGATAGCACACTGTTTGTGAAGAGACAAGGAAGCGACTTCCTGCTAGTGCAAGTCTACGAGGATGACATTATTTTTGCTGCATCAAAAGTCTCCATGTGTCAAGATTTTGAGGCCGTCATGAAGAAAAGGTTTGAAATGAGTGCTATGGGTGAACTAACTTTCTTTTTAGGATTGTAGGTTGATCAGAAGAAGGAAGGGATGTTCATTCATCAGACCAAGTATGTCCATGATGTGCTCAAACGCTTCAAGATGGAGGACAGCACTCCATTCGATACTCCAATCTGTGTCAGCCATAAATTGGGTGCTGATTCTGACAATGACGCAGATGTGGACCCAACTCAGTATCGGGCTATTATAGGTTCTTTAATGTACTTAACTGCTTCTAGGCCTGATATTATGTTTGCAGTTTGTCTTTGTGCTCGTTTTCAGGCAAACCCAAAGGAATCTCACATGAAGGGTGTGAAGAGGATCTTGCGGTATCTCAAAGGCAAACCGAAGCTGGGGTTGTGGTACGCAAAAGGAGGAGACTTGGAGTTGGTCGCTTACACAGATTCTGATTATGGAGGGTGCAATCAGAGTCAGAAGTCAACAACTGGTGGATGTCAGTTTCTTGGTGGCAGATTGGTGTCGTGGCAATGCAAGAAGCAGACTTCAGTCGCAATTTTAACCTGTGAAGCAGAATACATGGCATCATCCAACTGCTGCTCCAAGGTTCTTTGGATTCAACAACAGTTGCGCGACTATGGTCTGAATTTCTTACTTACTCCTATTTGCATTGATAACACAGCTGCTATCTCAGTAACTAACAATCCCGTGAAGCACAGTAAAACTAAACATATTGACATACGTCATCATTTTATACGGGATTGTGCTGACAAGAAACTGATTGTGCTTGAAAAGGTGGATACGCTTGATAATTTCGCTGATTTATATACTAAAGCGTTTGACAAAACAAGATTTCAAAACCTTATTGAGCTGAATGGGATGATCAATCCCGAGTAACCATGCTTTTTATGTTCGTTTAAAAAAAAAAAAACGTCACTATCGCTTAGAATTATGTCGGTTGCCTCAGTTTGAAGGACATGTCTTAGGATATGTTTGGTCCTCATTTCTACTTGTAGAATATGCGGATAGCCATTAACCAGATGACTGAAAGTGACCGGGGCGGTTTATGATGTGTTTTCATTCTTTCGCTTAAAATTAGTCGATCATACTTAGTTAGAAGGAAACATACTAGTATGTGGTCGGTCCAGCTGATCCATTAGATCTTCGGGATAGCCGTTTACCTGAAGACTTTTTTTTGGTTGGGGCGATTGATGTTAAAATTTTTCTTTTTGGGAAATGAAATTATCTTTCAAGTCTACTACTTCGTAAGAAGTTACTTTACTATGTTTAACAGAAAATTGATCCAACCTTGGAAAATGATAGATATACTGCTTTTGTGTGCTTAACTAGTGAAGTTATTAGGCTTAAAAGGCTTTAGAACAATCATTGTATGTCATGGTAGCTTTTTATGGTGCGTAAAAGTAGATGTGATACAAACTAAATCTACTCGATTTTACGTGGAAACTCCTTAAGAGGTTTGCATGTCTTCATATATATCTTTCCGAATGATAGGCAGAAAAGCGATTACCCAGTCATACACGAGCCCATAAATGTTCTGATTCCCGTAAAGATAGTGTGTGAAGAAACTGCAGTGATCCAGATTCGGGACTTGCAGTTGTTTACTACTCTGAAGTCTATGTATATGTTTATCGTAAAAAAAAATAAAAAAATAAAAAAAAAAACTTATGAGTTATTGAAACATTCTAGAGTTGACAATGTCAAGACTTCTCAATCATGGAGTAAGAAAGAGAACGGGAAGCAGATGAAGAGTACTTACAAACTTAATCAGACAATATGGGTCGAAGTCAATTCGGGGTGACTTGGGAAAAGCCAAATACGCTTTAAGAATAGATAGGAGGCATCATAATCTCTGAGTTGTTGCCCACTTAAATTTTGAGGCATAATTGAACCTAACTCGTATCACAGAAATGATGAAAACCATTTTAAGTTATTTACCTGCCAACAACCTGTTTCTATATGTCATAATACAGCTAAACACGGATCTATGTGACAGTCACGTAATTAGTATGATTCCTGTTCGGATCTTTTCTAAAACGTAGTAGTCCCTTGTAAAGACTGAAATTTGATCCCTTGTACTTTAATTTTTAAAAGTTTTTAGTACTTAGGTAGTTTTATGATTTTATATCTGGTTACTTGGACTTGATCGTGTCATTTAATTCTTAAAGGGAAGTTTTTAAAAATTAATTGAAAAATGTTCAAATTATAAGGTTTGATTTTGTAAATATAGGCGAAGTTGTTAAACAGGCGAACTTGTGAATAACTTCGCCTAGGCGAAGTTAACCGTAACTTCGCCTGTGTAACTCCGCCCCTATATAAAGAATACTTAAGGTCATTCGTTCAGTATTTTCAATATCAGCGAACTTATACTCTCAGATTAATCAGCGAACTTATCGATCTTGTCTTTCGATCTTCTTTGTTATCTTTCTTCGATTTCAAACCGATTTAAAGGTTGGTTGGGTCATTATATCGTATAATCGATGTTCATGTTGTTAATCCTAGGTTGTTTCGACACCCGGTTAGTGACCTCGGACGTCGGACTTTTGAACCCGATTTCAAAAACTTGTCTTTACGTGGTCATGAACAAAACGATCGTCCAGATACTCTTAATATCATGTGTTTTAGACTCCTCAATCGTCAAAATTGACCGAAACATCAGATTTTTCGATTTTGAATCGATCTTACTGTTGCCGTTTCAGATTCAGGCGAACTTAAGGTTTGGGCGAAGTTATCCGTAACTTCGCCTGAGGCTTAAATTCGCCTGAGGCGATGTTGTGGTGAGGCGAAGTTAACATTAACTTCGCCTGGACCTTTTAACTTATTAGTTAATAGACGAACTTAAAGATGAAGCGAAGTTGTTCCCAACTTCGCCCCAACTTTAACTTCGCCTATACAGATTTTATCACAACTTCGCTCATGGTAACAAGCGAACTTGTGTTATGCCTTAACGTTTATCTAACTTGGTTCGTTTGTTGCAGATATGGCTGCAGTAGCAGGTGCTGGAGGTGCTGGAGGAGATGACGGAGATAATCAGAGGCAATTCTTCCCGGGTCACAATATGTATATCACCTTAGACCCGTAAGCGAACGGAGTTGAAGATTACCGCGAGATAATCACTTTCCTCCTTCGCTCGAGGATATTCCATGCAATCACTACGACTCTGCCGATTTCCTTACCCAATATTGAGGATTTTTGGCAGACAGTGGAAAACGATTGCCGCGTTGAGCCCCCGGTTATGCGAGCAACCGTCAACAATCAAGAAGTTCAGTTCTCGTCTGAACAAATTTGAGTGGCTTTACGTTTTGGAGAGGAGACTAGGGATGACCCTACAGAGTTTGTTGCTCCGTTCCGCGATGGAGCATTTCTACGAATGGGCTATTCTGGTCCATTGGGCGATACACAACGGAGGAAGGGTTTTCTACTTGATCAGTGGCGTTTCCTCATGCACGTAATGATTGTCTGCATGTCTGGGAGGAAGGCGGGCACTGATGGTATGAGTGCGACCATGCAGTCAGCAATGACTGCTCTGACTTATAACAAACGTTATAGCTTTAGTCAGATGGTCTTTTACGAGATCGATAGACTGAGAAGAGCGATGGCCCGTGAGAGGTTCATCATGTATCCAAGATTCATTCAGATGATCTTGAATCATGTTGCTCCCACGTTGACTCAACGACGTCCAATACGATACGTGGAGAGTGTGAGCAAACGTATCTTCGCTCAATGCCGAACATCCAGTGCGAGGAGCAAGCCTGAACTGCGTCCAAGGCATACTCCACTCTTTGGGTACTTAATAAACCCGGGGTATGTGCCAGCTCGTGGGGATGAGTTCAGAGACCCGGCACCACAACAGGCAGGAGCATCTCAAGCTATACCTGCTGCTCCTGTTGTGTCACCGGAGGAGGAAGTGGACCTTGATGCAGAATTCGGAGGTCAAGGATTCTTCGATATGGATCGGATGGATCCAGAGGAGAACGTTCAGATCCCAGTTGAATGTGTCTCGACTGTGCGTATTACTAGAGCAGCTACGACGGTGGCTGACTCAGATCTTGATGATGTTATGGATGAGGCGAGAAGGATGTTGGTGACTCAAGAGAGGACGTTTGGAAAGAGAAAGAGGATAGCTGATGATAGTGAGTCAGAAGAAGAAGAGGATATTCACAAGTTGATTAGACGTTCAAGACGGGATAGGACAGGTGCAGGTATGGGAGCTGGAGAGACTTCAAGAGTTGTACGTTTCGCTCCGCCCGCACTGTCAGGTATGTCGATTGTTCCTACATCACTACAGGTCACAAGTTTAAGCGCCGCGGATGTTCCCGTGGTGGCTACATCATCAGCTTTCGGTATTCCATCTACTACTTTCCAGAGGACGACTCCGGAGATTGTGTCTTTACCACCTCCAACGCTTACTCCTTCAGAGGTGGTTGCACAATTTGTAGAGTCCACAGTCGTTGCAACTGCAGGGTTGTTGGTCACGATACCACCTGCGGTTACGTCCACAGCTGCTTCTGATGTCCCGGTTTCATTCGAAATCCCTGCTGAGTATACTCAAGACACATCTCACATGAGGTTTGATTTCGATGCAACCCTCTTAGACTCGGAGAGAATAGCTGCACTTGAGCGGGTCGTGGCAGAACAATCAAGGGTGAATCTTGTCTAGACCCAGGCTATTCAACGCCTAGTAGCAGAAAATCAACTACAGTCGTCCCTCCTGGTTGAACATGGGAGAATTATAGATGCAATGAAGGAGTTCTTGGCATCTCAGGGGGAGACAGGCTGTAAAGGCGACGAGTTAAGGACAAAGAAGAGAAATGATAGAGACGATGATCCCAATGCATCGAAAGGTGCAGGTGGTGAGTTGCCAAGAACTACTCAAGCTCTTGGGACTTCCACAGCTCAGGGGGAGTCTGCAGGTGCGGCTGGCAGTTCTGGTGGTGATGAAGTGGTGATGGTTGATGATGAAGAAATGGGAGATGATGTGATTTATGCTTTGAAAGAATTAGATGATGATATGTTTAGTGATGATGTGTTGTTTGATGATGATGTATTGCCAGTCGAAGAGATTGAAAAGATTGGTGCTCAGATTGTGATTGAAGAAGATGTTGAAGAAGTTGAAATAGTAGAAGAGAATGTGGAGCATGACATTCCAGGTGTGGAGAAAGCAGATATGGGTAATGAGACAGTAATCGATGAGACTGAATGGGAAGAGCAGCCTAGGTGGAAGGAAGGCTATGCTCAGTGGTTCGTCAAAATGAAGAAACCGGCGGTCCCTACAATGTTTAAGAAGAGTTACAATATTAAAGGCTATGCTGAAGCGAAGAAAGGGATTATTTGCTGGATCTATGATGAGCAGTTGAAGCTCTTTGTGATTAAACGGTATGACGGCGTTCAGTATTTTAAAAGAATGTTAAGGTCGTTGAATACATTGCCGGAATGTGAAGTGAAAGACTTAGCCAGATTGGGGTTAATCAATCGGAGTGACGATAATATGGCTAGAGTTATTGGGAAAATTGAATGGAGAGAGAGTATAAAAGAGAAGAAGTTTGAGCTGTTGAAACCGCAGAAGGGAAAACTTGTTGAAGACAAGGATAGAGGTTTGAGAGCTGATGGAAAACCTTGGATGGTCATGAAGTATAAACCGATCCGGTGTTTGAAAGAAGTACCGATGAAGCTTATGCCCAAGGATGTGCTTAAAGACCTAAAGTGGTGGTTTGTGGATTGTGAGACAGCAGAGGCAGTGATGGAAGACGAGGATGAACAAGAGCTCCTAAGAGTTTACGATCCGATGCATTTGGTAAACTTATCGCAAGCTGATCTGCAGGTGCTCAATGAGAAGAAAATCTTTTATATTCCTGCTTGTAAGGACGAAGCGAGGAAGTATCAAAGAGTTGTGTCAGTTTGTGTTAGAGAAGGAGTGCATGCGTGAAGATACAAGGTTGAAGATTACAAGACAAGTGCTTAAAGATCAAGATATGAAGCTACTGCCAAGGGGGAGTCTGTTGGTGCATAATGTCAGTAGTTCATAGTCTAGTGTCTGTAATCGAGTCTGTAATGTTTAATTATGTTTTGTATGTTTAAGCGAAGTTACTGACAAGTTCGCTTAACAGGCGAACTTGTTAGTCAAGCGAAGTTATGGACAACTTCGCCTGAACTTGTTGTCGTGTATTTATATACCTAGGTTACGGCTTGGTTTTGGGTTTAGTTCCAATTAGTTGTTCGTTTCAGTAGTTTATCAAGTTCATTGTAACGTGAGGACGAGAGTCTGTAATAGTGATATCGTATCACGTGTTTGAGTTATTATATAACGTGTGTTCGTTTCGTGTGTTCGTGTGATTCGTGTTCTATACTCGTAACGATCTACGCAGGGATTCCGCACCTGAGTTGATCGAGATATCTCGTGCGATCCGTCCAGGGAACCTACATATATCGAAGATGTATGAACATTACAAATGAATACTTGTCGGGGCGTGAACGATCTTCGGATATTGCACGTGTCGACAAGGGGTATGGTTGTTAAATGAATGATGTAAAGAACGCCTAGAGTGTTCTTATGCTATAATATAATTATTGTATATGTGAAGTATGTGTATACAGGTACACGAATGGAATGTGAGTTCAACGTTCGACATAGTAAGTTAGGATGGCAAATCCCTCTAGCTTCTGTCGGACATAGACTCGGCTGGTGATGGCGTAGTTAAGGACTTCGGGCCTTATACGTAATGTAGATGATAGATGTAAACGTAGATAGGGACGGTGGGCCTTATACGTGTTACAGATAATAGACGACAACGTAGTTAAGGACTGCGGACCTTATACGTATTATGGATAGGCATCAGCATAGGAAAGGACTGTGGACCTTATACGTGCTGTATTTGTATTGTGGTAGCATAGGGGAGGACTGCGGATTTTGTACGTGCTATGTATTTGTATTGTGGTAGCATAGGGGAGGACTGCGGACCTCGTACGTGCTATGTATTTGTGTTGTGGTAGCATAGGGGAGGACTGCGGACCTCGTACGTGCTATGAATTAGGTTGCAACATAGGGAAGGACTGTGGACCTTGTACGTGTTGTGGATGTAGGATGGTATAGGGAAGGACTGCGGACCTTGCACGTACCATGAATGGTGAACATAGGTAAGGCTGCGGACCTTTTACGTGTTCACGACCTTGAGTACAGGTATAGACGGCGGACTATGAACGTACTCTCGGTAAACTGGCGTTAGTGATTGTAGATATGTATGTATGTATGGTAGTAAGTATGTATGTAGAACAGAAGGGTAACTAGTTAAGTATGGATATGTATCTTCGGATATGTATGTATGTGTATGTATTGTATGGCGTCCGATCAACTAGAACTCACTCAGCGTAGCTGACTTTTAGTATGCACGCAGGTGAGTAGAATGAGACAGCTAGCTTGAGCGGGCACATGGTGGGCGATTAGGAGACTGGCATCTGAAGACTCAAGATGTTTTAATGTAATTGACGCTTATTTTGAAATACAAGAATGTTTAATTAAGGCAAGTTTTGGATTGCTGTAACGTTTCATGAAAGTTTTTATATTCCGCGAATGTTTTAATTAACTTTGCTGTCGGTGGGATTTTACTGGGCATGATTGATTGATTGATTGATTGAATGTTTTAATTAACTCTGATATTTAGAATTGCGTTTATGAGTAAATCCAACACGAAAGTAGGGCTACCGGTAACGGGGCCTTACATTCTTCAATTAAAAGGCTACCGGAACACATGTTGCTTGCTTCTTCAAACTCACAACATATATCGCTGTAAACATTATCAAAGTGTTGGATCAGGACCGTAAGCCTTTCAGCCCTATCCTGTTACTCAGTATAACAAACATATTATCAGAAACATGAACTAGGAAAAAAAAACCATTTACAATTTCGTACCTCCTCGTCAGTTTGTGTCCCCATATTCTGAGATCCTCCACCTTCTTAACATGCCACTTCAGTCTCGTTTCTTCTGACTCTACCACAACACCCTTATGTTTCATATTCTCATCAATATCCTTCTCCTCTACACACCCTTTTCTCTTCACGCCTGTTTTTTTATCATCATATTTTTTAAATCTTTTTTGGTGAATTTTCTCACCACATTTTCCCCATCAACATCCAATTTCTGTTTCTTTCCCTTTTTATCATCTTTGCCAACATTTCTCACTCATTTTCCTAGCGTGACGCTACCACCTAAACGCTCTTTTTCCTTTATATCTTGCAACTTACTAAGGTCACAGTCGGTGAATATTTTAACCGGTGAAAAAAACTTACCGTTTTCCACAATACTTCCAAAGTATTCATTTGCATACGCAAGCTACATACCACATATTAATAACTTAACATTCATTAACAACATAAATTTTACTCAAGCTATGCCATTGACCCATTGTACTCTCTGTTTTCTTTCCATTTTTTACGGGTTCTCCTCATCATTTTCACCATGTACTCACACCAATTCAGGTCCATAACAGCATCAATATCTTTAATGGATGGTATGAATCGTTGGTTGACTGTGTTATTACTAGTGGTATCCCCCATATACGTGCCAAAAACAACAAGAAAGTTCATTCTGAAATGCCAACCGCTATCTATTTGGGTTTTCTCGTACTCCATAAATGTTAGTGGGCACACCTTTGCCTTTGGGTCCGCAAATTGACTCCTCCACTTTCTTACAAAAACATCTTCTACCCTTGGCCTCATTGTCTCGGCTATCTCAACCTTCCCCCTAGGTATCCCTAAAAGTCTCTCCACTAGTTCTGGAGTTATTCTAATTTGTTTATTTCCCAAATTCAAGACACTGCTCTCATAGTCGTAGTTTTTAACCAGCCAATGACCCAAACCCGTTGGTATATTCTCAATAGTGATTTCTAGAATAATATCAAACCCCATCTGACTTACTTTTTTCTTCTGCTCAGTTCTCAGATTTGTGATATACTCATGGAATAAGCTAGCTTTCACCCTAGTTCTTATCCTTTCCCCGTTTTACTCACGAAACACAAGATTTGGTCTCATTTTACCCTTACTACTATGTTTCATTCTCACAGGTGGATTTACAAAATCACCATATGAGTCGCACTTGTTACCTGTGTTATTTTAAACATCAAGTCATTAAATCACATCGGATATAGAAGTCATGCTTTAGCCTACACCTACTTATATAACATATCCAACTTCCTATTGAGGATTGGATGCTTGACACGTGTCTTTGCATTTCCCGAACTCGTCCCTACAAAAAAAGAATACAATCAATACACACCTCGTTCATTAGATATGAACAATCAACTACATATGTTCACGATCGTTACCTATCAGGATATTCGTTTACTTGATTTCTTTCCAACCTCGACATCTCTCATAGTTGAGTTGTAGGCTATTCTTGGGCTTCTTCGAACTAAACATATCAACAACAGCATTTAAACAGCAACACATAAGTCTTATTATAAAACTACTAACAAACAAACAAAAAAACTCACTCAAATTGTATAACACACAAACCCAAAACAACCACAAGCAACATAATTCTTAACAAAAAACACAACATACTAAAAATACAACATAATTATTATAAAAAAAACACAACATAATTCTTATAAAAAAACACAACATACTTAAAACAACCTTAACCAGTAACACACAACCAACAATAACACACACTCAATTACATTAACCAACAACAACAAAAAAGTCTTATAAAAACACAATATACTCAAAACAATAACATTCAACATACATTCCATCAGAACACCCACAAACAATAACACACATACATCACTAAGACAGAAACAACAAGCAAACAAATCTTTTTAACACAATTGGAGCTTTAAGCCTAACAAACAACAAGCTTCATAGATATAGAAAAACATATTTATAACCCAACAACCACCTAATATATGATCCAGAGAATCAAAATATATGGAGAAAAACACAACAAACACACTGTCATTAACAAACATCATAACTTGAAACCTATAACACTAACCAAACATATATTTAAAACACTACTGGGTGGTTAACGAGATGTTCATTAACACACTAAACTACTAAAACTGACCAAATACAAAACCAGAGCCTCTTAAACTAGTAAATAGATACACAACAAACACAATCTCACGTCACCAAACCAAAAAATTTAACAAAATATAACAACACCAAAACAGAGCACAAGAAGAACAAATATAACACACAAAACCCTAGATTTTTGGGGGTTTTCTTACAAACATCTTAATCAATTATTCTTAAACATACCTTCATTATTAATCGTCAATTTTTCCCTCTTCATCGGCGATTTCGTCTCAATTATCTACAATTTCAGATACCCAATCAGTAACTATGTCTCTGGAATCTTAGAAAAAAAATGTAGTCCGACGTCGATGAATATCATAGATGAAGAACACTACATTCAATTGATAAAACACACAACATACCTGTCAAATCTCTGGATGAAGAACACACCAACTAATTTTTTTTTACATTATTCGTATTAACAATCGCCTTTTTGTAATATGTGATTTGATTTAGTGAGAGAAAGTTATAATGATGTTATGAGCTAATTATTCGTACTTCCTATAGATATGGAGTTGACGGTTTGCATATTCGTACTAACAATCTCCACCATCTATTCAACATATCCAACGCCCAATATTACTTCTCACACTTCTTAGAAAAACTTCACTTCTTATTCTAACCACACTATATATATATATATATATATATAGGAAAATGACCAAGAGAGAACTCCTCCTTAGAGAGAGAACTAGAGAACTATTAATGAAGTATTTTTAATTTAATTAAAAAATAGTTAATTTTTTTTTCTTTCATCATTCTTAGATGTTGTTATTCTTCATCACAAAAAAAAATATAAAAATAAAAAAAAATAAACAAAAAAAAATAATAAACTCGTAATGCATATATGATACATTGACTTTTTTATAATGCATATGTTCAATAGTTTGCATTTTGATATTTGAAATTGTGTTGAATAACATATATACAGTTGTTTGTATTGTATATTTGCAATAGTGTTATATTATATACACAAAATAAAAAAATCGTTATAGTGCATATGTACATTAGTGTTGTGTTACATATATGTGATAGTGTGTTTTGCATACAATTATTAGTGTTGTATTTGCATATATTCAATAGTGTGTATTATATAATGCATTTGTGTTGTATTATATGCAATAAAACACTATTTTATATATGCAATACACATTAGTGCACATATGCGTTACATCAACAATTTTTTAGGAACAATATCATCTTATTAGAAGGAGGAAAGAAAAAAAAACGCAAAATATTTTTTTTTAAAAAGTCAAAAATAATTCTCTAGTAGTTCTCTAGTTCGCTCTTTAAAAGGAGTTCTCTCTAGATTACACCCATATATATATTTATCAATATATATATATAATTCTTATGAAAGTTTTAAAAATCACCTCAAAATGACTAAACTCTCCGACTGAATTAAAACGAAGATTTATTATTAGAAATATTTGTGTCCGCGGATCGATACTTGGTTCTTACCAATACGATTCTACATATACGATAGTTACACTTGCCTATTTTGTGTGTGCTTAGTCTTAGTAGAAATCACTTTTATAAATTTAAAACACGATCTTGTGCGATAGCTAAATTGCACTCCATAACCTTTTTTGGTGCCGTTGCCGGGGATACGAACATCAAGTTTTTGGCGCCGTTGCCGGGGACAAGGTATATTTTTCAGAACGATCCAAGTTTTAATTTAATCATTGTTTATAAATTGTCCAAATTTCTAACTTTTATTTTTTTTACTAAGTATTAGATTAGATTTTTTCCCTTATTTTTAAGGCCAGCCTAACCTTTTACCTTTAGTTTAAACTTAACTAACCTTTACTTTAGTTTTAATTTAATAGTTTAAATTTAATTTAATCCCATGTATGTCCTCTACATTCGGACCTGAGCTTGTTTCTTCAAATTCTGAACCTGGATGACTCTTTCGCTGAAGAATACGTAAACGGACAGCAGAAACTACTGGAACAGTCAAAGACGAATCAGTAAAGCCATGACATCGAAAGAAAATCAAACCGAAGAAATGATGGCAGCACAAGACAATGAACCAAACATGAGCAAGTATGCCAATCCAACCCTCGTAGACTATGGCAATGGAGTGGCTCCACCCGAAATCACCAAAAATTTCGAATTCAAATCAAGCACCATTCATATGGTGGAAAATTCAGTTCAATTTCACGGTCTCCTCGACGAAGACACTCTTTCTCATATATCTCGATTCTTACGAATCTGCGGAACCTTTAAAATTCAAAACTGTTCAGAAGATCAGAGCAAACTCTAACTCTTTCCTTTCTCTTTAATGGGATAAGCCTTAGAATGGATAGAATCTCTTCCTTCCGGTTCCATCACCAACTGGGACCAGATGGTTAAACAGTTTCTCCTCAAATACTTTCCGCCTGATAAAACTGCCAAATATTGAGCCAGCATTACCGGATTTCGGACAGATGATGATGAGTCGCTACATGCAGCATGGGAGAGATATAAAAGTCTTCTGAGAAGATGCCCACATTATGGTCTGAGAGTATGGTTACAAGTACAAACTTTCTTTAATGCATAATCCAGTCAAAACAAACAGGCTATAGACCAAGTCACCCGTGGAGACCTGGGATCCAAATCACATAACAAAGCATTTGAAATCATGGATAAGGCCACAAAGAAAAGTTTTGCTTATAACACACCAAGATCTACACTAACACATACATGAATGCACCACGTCGATCCCATCACTCTTGTTACCGCACAGCTTGAAGCACTCTCTAAAAAATTCCAACAACTTCAAGCCGAACTATCAAAAACCAAGATCAAATGTGACACCTGTGGATGAACACATAAGACTACTGACTGCAAACAAGTCTTTATGGCCATGGAAGAAGTTGACTTCATCGCCCGTAAAAACAACGCTTTCAGCAACAACTACAATCCAGGATGGAGAAACCACTCGAATTTCAGTTGGAAGGACGGAAGTAACACCCAAACTTTACCCAGATTCGAAAAGGGGCCGATGAATCTATCTTTCCAACCTAAACCCCAATTTAAAGAACAAAGTTCCAGCAGCCATCAAAATTCAAACTATTCAAGAATTGAAAAAATGTTGAGCCAAATCATGGCAAAAACAAATGAAGCAGAAAAGAAGGCCGACTTAAGAGCCGTTGATATCAGCGGAGTATTGTTAAAGCACAAAACTGACCTAAAAAGCCAACAAGTATCATTGTAGAATCTAGAAACTCAAATCGGACATATTGCCCGGCACTTGACTGAAAGACCACCTGGCGCTCTTCCAAGTAACACAATAACAAACCCTAATGCAACATCAAACGCTGTTACATTAAGAAGAGGCACAACCACTGTTGCCTCACCAACTTTAGAACCAGTTTTGGAGAAGGAAGTTTCTGATAAGACGCAGGAAAGACTGATCCCAGCAGGCACCGTGCAACCAAAGGAACCAGTCCGAACTTATGTTCCACCTATTCCATATCCAGGACAGATGAAACAGGAGAGATTGGAAGCTCAGTATGGGAAGTTTTTAGAACTTTTCAAACAACTCCACGTCAACATCCCTTTCTTCGACGCCATTCCTCAGATGCCGAAATACGCAAAGGTTCTTAAGTGAAGAATGCTCAGCTGTCCTCCAAAGCAAGCTGTTGCTAAAAGTAACTGATCCAGGGAGCTTTACTATCCCTTGCCTCATAGGAAATTTGTCTGTTAGCAATGCCCTGGATGACCTAGGAGCTAGTATTAATCTAATTCCTTATGCGGTTTTTGCAAAACTGGGGATAGGAGAACCAAAGCCCACCCGCATAAGCATTCAGTTAGCTGACCAATCCGTTATATATCCTCGGGGTATTATTGAAAACATGCTTGTCAAAATTGACAAGTTTGTTTTCCCAATAGATTTTTTAATTCTAGACATGGAGGAAGACAAAGTGTACATTTGATTTTAGGAAGACCCTTTTTAGCCACTGCAAAGGCTATTATTGATGTTTTTATCAGCAAACTCACTTTTAGGGTCAATGACGAACAAATCACTATTGATATAAGAAAATCTATGCAACATCCGCAACATCACGATGACAGACTATACTGTGTTGACATCATCGATTCTATCATGAGTTGCTATGTGCGAAAGTCGTCCATCAGTAGCACACTAGAAACACAAATCTTAACCAAAACTATCACCAAACCCATTTTAGAAAGAGAAAATATCGATACTATTAACAACAATCAAGAAACATAATAAGTAGTATGTGAGATCACTGAATGTATTAAAAAATCAAAACAATCAATCGAAGAACCACCAACCTTTGATTTAAAAGAACTCCCGGACAATCTCGAATATGCCTTTCTAGATAAAGACTCTCAACTCCCAGTAATTATTTCATCTCACTTTTTTAAAGAAGATAAAGACGGGTTTCTTAAGGTTTTTAAAAGAACCACAAGAAGGCTATAGCATGGAAGATCATGAATATCAAGGGCACCAGTCCTTATTTTTTGTACTCACAAAATCCTCATGGAGGAAGAATACAAACCCCTGGTCCAACATCAAAGATGTCTTAATACCAACATGCAAGATGTGGTGAAGAAAGAAGTAATCAAACTCCTTGATGCCGGATTAATCTACCCAATCTCATATTCACCTTGGGTTAGTCCAGTTCAAGTAGTACCCAAGAAGGGAGGAATGACAGTTTTAATGAACGAGAAGGACGAGCTGATACCAATGAGGACCATCACAGGCTGGCGAGATTGCATTGACTACCGGAAGCTTAATGACGCCACAAGTAAAGATCATTTTCCACTTCCTTTTATCGATCAAATTCTTGAACGTTTGTCAGGAAAAATGTTCTACTGTTTTCTTGATGGATTCTCTGGATGCTTTCAGATTCCCATTGTTCCTGAAGATCAGGAGAAAAATACCTTTACATGTTCGTATGGAACCTTTGCTTACCGAAGAATGCAATTTGGACTATGTAATGCTCCGGCCACCTTCTAACGTTGCATGGTGGCTTTCTTTCACGAAATGATCGAACACGCTATGGAAGTTTTCATGGATGACTTCTCAGTCTTTGGGTACTCTTTTGATCATTGTTTGAAAAACCTAGACAAAATGTTACTTAGGTGTGAAGAAGTGAACTTAGTACTCAACTGTGAAAAATGCCACTTTATGGTCAAAGAAGGCATTGTTCTCGGCCATAAGATATCCCAAGCAGGACTAGAAGTTGATAGGGCAAAGACAGAAACCATATCCCAACTTCAGCCACCAACTTCAGTCAAATCCATTAGAAGTTTTATAAGTCACGCATGATTCTATCACCACTTCATAAAATACTTTTCCAAAATTGCTAGACCTATGACCAAATTTCTGGAGAAAGACGCACCATTCTACTTCTCTGAAGAATGTGTTAAATCATTCAATATATTGAAAGGTAAACTTGTAAACGCACCAATCATGACTACACCCGATTGGACCCTTCCATTTGAAATCATGTCCGATGCAAGTGACTTTGCAGTTGGAGCCATACTCGGCCAACGCAAAGAAAAACATTTTTACCCAATTTACTATGCTAGTAAAACTCTTAATGATGCACAAGAAAATTACACCACAACAGAAAAAAGAGTTATTAGCAGTAGTTTTTACCTTTGAAAAATTTAGATCCTACTTAGTTCTTTCCAAAACATAGTGTACACCGACCATGCCGCCATACGATACCTCTTCAACAAGAAAGATGCAAAACCCAGACTTATCCGATGGATTCTACTACTCCAAGAATTAGAAGTCAAGGACAATAAAGGAGTAGAGAATGTAGCCGCATACCATCTTTCACACTTAGAATGCCCAGCTTCAGAAGAACATCACAAGAAAATTATCGATGATAATTTTGCAAACGAAGTTCTCATGCATATCCAAGCATTCATGAAAGAGGAGGATGAAAATCCCTGATTGCCAATTTCGCAAACTATCTAACTTATGGAATCCTAAGAAAAGGGCTAACTCATTAACAACGGAAGAAATTCTTCTCCGACCTTAAGTTCTTCTTCTGGGAAGATCCATACTTGTTTAGGATATGAGCTAATCAAGTTGTTCATAGATGTGTATTAGGAAAGGAAACCTTAGATATTCTCAAACACTGCCATGAAGTACCAACTGGTGGACACCACAGTACCACCACCACCACTGGTGGACACACATGCTTTGATCCAAGAATGCTATGCTTGTCAAAGAGCCATGAACATCTCAGCCAAGAATGAGATGGCCCCAAAAGGCATTCAGATTTGTGAGGTTTTTGATGTATGGGGAATCGATTTCATAGGCCCATTTCCTAACTTATTCAGAAATAAATACATCCTTGTAGCAGTCGACTACATGTCTAAATGGGTATAAGCACAAACTCTTCTCACTAACGATGCTCGGGTTGTTGTACGATTTATGAAAAAGTTATTTTCACGATTCGGTACTACAAAAACCTTAATTAGCGACAGAGGTACTCACTTTTGTAATGCCTTAACTGACAAAGTCTTGGCACGATGTGAAGTTCACCACCATTTGGCACACCATATAATCCACACACAAGTGGGCAAGTAGAAGTCTCAAATCGCGGAATAAAGAGGATCCTCAAAAGAACTATAGGGTCTAATCGCAAAAATTGGGCATAAAAGTTAGATGACACTATGTGGGCCCTTAGGACAGCCCACAAAACCCTCATAAGAAAAACACCCTTCAAACTTGTTTATGGGAAAGAATGTCCCATAGAACTAAAACACAAAGCTTATTAGGCTCTTAGGGCAGTGAATGTTGATCTAATGCCCGCCGGTAAAAACCGGGAAATCAGATTCACGAGCTAGAAGAACTAAGAGCACTGGCCTATGAAAACTCCTGGTCTTACAAATAAAAGACTAAACGTTTGCACGACGCCCACTTAAAAAGAAACAAAAAGTTTCAAGTTGGTGATCCTGTACTGTTATATAACAAACGTTTACGTTTTTTCCCAGGAAAGCAGAAATCTCGTTGGACAGGCACATACATATTTGAAACAGTTTTTGACCATGGGATAGTTGAGATTTCAAATTCTGTCTGCCACAAGTTCAAAGTTAATGTGCATCGATTGAAGCCATACATCAATGGACCATTCGAGGCCGTCTTGGAGGTAGTATTCCTCCATCAGAACCAATGAATGTACTAGAAGTAGGGTCTGGACAAGACCCTCATTAAACCAGGCCTTGTATATATATTTTCTAATATATATGTATATATATATATAAAACCAAAACATGGGGGCGTGCCTCTATTAGCACGGTTCCGTGCCACAAAGTGCGGGCCAGAATCTTCACTGCAAAAATCTCAATCAGTCTGAATCGTAACAGAATTGTCAGATTGAAAGCACGGGGCTGTGTTTCCAGAATCATGGGGGCCGTTCCTGACAACTGTTTTGCAATAAATTGCATCTCTTGCTAATGAATTTCTTACACCAAACCAAAAACCAATTCTCACTTCTGAGAAATCAAAATGCCAACTGAGATGAACAATGAAAATCCTGTTTCTCGCCAACTGAGAAACGAACCCCGACACGTTTTCAAAACCGAGCTACTCCTCAAAATTCAAGAGCTCGTGAAGGAACTCATCGAAATGCATCTCCTCGCAGAGATGCGTCTCATTCAACTCACTGAGTCGGTGGAAAGTATGAAGATGGAATTACGAGACATCAACGAACAACTGCAGTTTCAAGTCCTTCGTTTCACTTACTTTCCTCCTCCTAGGCCGTTTGATGGAGGAGACCCATTCAGTGGAATCTAGAGTCATTTTTATATTTTCATGTGTAATCAAGTGCACTAAGCACTAGTTTAGGACTTTTGGGCTTATCCCGACTTAATTTCATGTTTTAGGATATTCGGGATTACCCTGATTTTGTGTTTAGGACCTTTTATTAATGAAAGTAATTTTAGTTCGTAAATTGTGTTCGATTTACATCTTAAACATCGTTTAGATAATTCCTGCTCTTGCGTTTTGCTGAAAATCAAAGATTTAAAATCCAGTGACTAAAAGCACGGGTCGTGCCTCCTTTTACACGAGGCCATGGTCACCCTAGAATCTTCAGCATGATACGCGCTGACGCCGTACAATTCTCTGAGTCAGAAACACTTACTCCCTCAAAAGCACGGGTCCGTGTATCTAGTTACATTGGGCCGTGTCTGACGTCCAGTCCCTCTATATATTGCAAAAACACTTCACTTTTCCATTCATACCAACCCAAAAACATCCCAAATGGATAATAGAAGAATGGAATGGAAACTAGTGAGGAAGTTCAAGAATGGTGAAATTCATCATATCTTGAACAAGAAATCACAAGTCTTCAAAGTGTGGTGAGGGACCAGGTCAAAAGCAACATTTAAGCGGAGGCTTGCTTGATCGAACTGACAAATAGGATTAAACTACTGAGGTTCGAGAACTGCACATCACTGAAAGCCACAACAAAGATGTGGACTTCAAGATCAACTTTCTTAATCGAGAAATCAAAAAGCTCGATAAAAATCATTTCGAACTTTTGGAAGCCAAGAGCGCCCCCCCATACATTCAAGACTTGTTCGGGAATAATGGTCGTTAGTAGTTTCGAGTAGGAAAAGCCTTGTCTTGTTATCGTAGGATTTGTTATCAATTAAGCTAGTTCTTATGTTTCTCGGCTCGTTTTATTTTTAGTGTAATGTTTAAGAAGTTAATGAAATTTCGTAGGAGTTTATGTTTTTAACCTTAAATCTTCAGAAAAAACCAGTTAAAAATGACTCAGCTCGTTAAAATAAACAAACAAATAAAAAATGACTTGATTGCCACGTACAGCACGGGCCATGCTTCAAGAAGCATGGGGTTGGGCCCCACCTTACAATGCAGTTACAACATGTTTAATAAAACACCAAATCTCTCATAACTTTACCCTAAAAACTCCAGCCGCCTCCCTCCGAAAACCAACGACCAACAGACCTTTCTTCCAATCGTTGCTTCAATCCTCCAATATTAAGACAATGGTATGTCAATTCAATGATTCTAGGGCTATAATCTACCATTCTAGGTCAAATCGGGTTGCAGGAAAGCCCCAAATCTGAATGTATACCCATTTCATTTTTGAATCGGGTCAAAACCGGAATAATAGGGTAATTAACTGTTACTATCTAGGGTTTTGATTTGTTGAAAAGGATTTGACCCGATTAGAACATAGGATTGAAAGAAGTTTTGAAGGAAAATCATCCGGATCAGGTTTTGAACAACCCATACCATGTAAAGCAAACCCAGACGATATTTCTTATCGACCGGGTTGAAATGCAAGTTCGAATTGTAACTATTTCTAAATTCATATTAAAAACACGGGCTGTGTTTCTATAAAACACGCCCCGTGGTCAACTGCAGGTAAATATTGGTCATAATTTTCAAATCTGCCAAAATCCCAAAAACATGGGGCCGCGCTTCAGTCTCTTTTTCATATTTTCAGTTAAATTTTCATGATTATCTGCCTAATTTTGTTCTAAATTTCAGATGGCTGAGTATGGGGATGATGAGCATGCTTTCCTGATATTTCCCTTAGGACACAATGCGGGATAGGGTCGCCCGACAAAGAATGGGATACGTGAACAACCGATACCCAGAACCGAAATTCTACGCATGCATCGACACGTTGCAGCAAGTAAACCAACTGGAAAGGTACAAAAAGCTTGTCAAAGGGCCATGGGCACGTGTTCTTAGACAAAGGGGTAAATCGGTAACCGAACTGACAAAGGAATTTCTGGCTTCGTTCTCGATAAAGACGAATGACTTGTATATGTGGTATGACATGGCTATCTAGTTTCAAATCGGTGGAGATTGGTATAACACTTCGGCCACACAGCTGGGGATTGATATGGGTATTTATACGTCCGAGGAAACCGACTCTGCTTTATGGTATGAGGCAGAGATCACGTTCTCGGACTAGGATGGTCAGGAATGGGTGAACCAGGAAATACCAGAATACAAGCATGGGAACAGCTAAGCTATGGAAATGAAGAGTATTATCTGAGTAACACAAAAAGCACTGCTTTAAGCGACCCGTTGATGTGTTATATTCACCGCTTATTGAGTCACACAGTAACACAGCGTGACAAAGAGAGGGGGTCGTGGGATTAAGGGATTTGTGGGCCCTTTATATCAAGAACGAGGTACCATGTAACATCACTTACATGTTCAGTCACACATTTAAAACAAATTCGAATGCAAAAAGCCCAAATACCCCGATCTTTGGTGGTTCTTGGATATATAAGCTCTACAAAGCCTACGATGCATACCGCGAGGGAACACGAAACCCGAACCCAATACCACTCAATCTCAACCTCTGTATCAGTATGCAAATCGTCCAACAGATTGAACGAAACCCACCACAATGGAGGTTTCAGGATGCCCTCAACCAGACCTGGGATCCTGAGGACCCCGCCGACATGACCATTCAGGTGATACCTGAGAGGAGAACCAGATTACCACCCCGACAGACCCGTCTAGCTAGTACTCTTTTGAGGGGCTATATGGGCTCATTGACCGTTTTCAGACTCACACTACTCCTTCATTTGACAGGTTATCAGGGCAGATTGCTGCTTTTGACGCACAACAGGCCACAGAGTACCCAGAGACGAGGCGAGAGATTCATCATCTATGCGAGCGCATGGATCGGCAATGAGGACCCTTTAACCTGGAGCATCCGGGTAACTGATGAGCGACGGCAATGGTAGGTCTGGGTATGGGCATGGGCATAGGTGGTGGTATTTGATAACATTATTATTATGTTTGTTTGAGACAATTTTATTTGGTTGCGTGTTTGATGTTTGTTATGGTCGGATGTGCCGAGACATTTGACTATAGATTTATTTAGCCCGTGTGGCCTGGGTATGGATGATTCCATACCCAATTTTCAGTACTATTATACTTCGGTTGTTTGTTGGTTGTGTGAAGTCTTAATTATTTAGGCATACTACATGAAAACGGACGAAAAATGGGGGACACTCTGTCGAAATTTCGTTAGCCCGTAGGGAAGTTCCTTTCCATTTTACCCACCATACTTCATATGAATCTTATTATGAATCTTTTTATGAATATTTTCACATTGAGGGCAATGTGAGATTCAAGTGTGGGGAGGGGAATTACTTGACCAATTGCTTGCTCAACCAATTATAAGATTCTCTAATAACAAAAGTTGTGTAGCAAACAAAGACTAGTTTTAACAAAACCAAAAGAAAATCCAAGAAAAGGTTTTGCAAATAACCAACTAAAAATCTACTATAACCAAAAAAGTGAAAGTAAAAAGAAATTTTGTAATATTGATAATAAATTTATGCAAAATATGGCGTTTATACCCAATCCCTCCATTACTGTGAGATAAACCTCATGCCATATAAATATTTTTTTCTAAAGCATTTAGTGAGTCATATGTTTCGTGTGATTTAGAACTTGTCGCAAGTATCACATTCCCTCAAACCATTCTCTAAATTACAACACAAAAAACCAATAACCCTACCAAAAAACCTTACCACTTTATCCCTCTCACAGGTAAAAAACAACACTGGTCTTTTACCGGCAGACCCTAAAGAACTGGAAATGCATTCTTTCGATTTCAGTTTCCTGTGCTGGATACATTTCGCAAAACCTAGGTTGCCTCCAGAACTTAGGGAGATAATTTTTCACTTTATAAATGAGGTGAGGAAAAAGTGGCGCCAAGACGAACAAAGAACAACATTTTGTGGAGTTTCAATAATCGCAATGAAAAGAAGAGCAAAAAGGTGTGAACGATGCTTAGGATGCGGAAACTAGTCCCATGAAGGAAGGTGTAGAGAAAGTCAAACTCAGTCTCAACATGAATATTCCGAACTAATGAGGGTGGGGGCTATTAGGCGCAAAGCCGAATGATCTATTAGAATTGGGAGTTATGTTCAGAACATGATTAAGGAAGAACTGATTCACATCCTCGACAAGACTGGTCTTGATGATCTGACCTTAAACGAGTCACTAGGTTTGTTCTAAAACAAACAGCAATCGGGAGAAAAGAGCTAACCACTGAAGACCTCTTAAGACTCTCGACAATCAGCAAAAGTTGTATTTACCATCCTCACCATCATTAACCTAAAACCTTGAACAACCACAAAATATCAAATCCCTACTCACACAAAACCAACCCATATTACCTTCTGATTTATGCAACCCTTCACAAAGGTGGAGAATTGAACTTGTTACAATCTTATTTATCACATGTCACATTTTGGCTAAGAGCGTTCACATACATACATCACAGGTATGATCAGATATAAAACCGAGTGAGAGTGAACATTGTGAGAACGTGACATTTTGCATAAACGGAAGCTCATAAAAAATCTCCTTTTTATATCACTACATATATTCTTATGATTTAAGGTTGGTAATTTTGTTCCCATTTTCTTGGAACTCTTTTAGGGATGTTTAAGCTATGGTCCTAACCTGCCAAATATTAGAGAGTATTTATAAATAGCCTGCTTGAGGACAAGCAAGGTTCAAGTGTGGGGATGTTTGATGTATATAAAAATATACACATTTTTAGCATCAAATAATCTCTAAAAACACAACTTCTATCATATAATATAGTTCAAAAAGTTACTTATCATGTTAAATTATATTTTCAGGTGAATCCAAGCCTCAAATGAAGAAACGAATGAAAAAGCCAAATAAAAATCAAAGAAAACCCAAGAAAACAGTAAAACACGCCCCATGCTTCATGGAACACGCCCCCATACTTTCTTGTGCAAGAAAAAACAACTATCTGCAAGAAAGGTCAAAATACTGGACAGCTGGACACGGGACCATGCCTCGGAGGACATGGGGCCATGGTCACCTTTCTGAAAAAGACAAAAGGAGATATAACAGACACCAAAAGCACGGGGCCGTGCCTCATGAAATACGCCCCCATGGTAACTCAACATGTACGATCTGACAAAGCATTTAATGGGACTAGACACTTGGACACGGAGGGTGTGCCTCGTGAGGCACGTGGCCGTGCCTAATCTCTTAGAAAACCTTTAAATAGAGGATCATGTTACACTCATTTGGTGTGCTTGAATAAAAGTTCTATACGGGTTTCACTTATTAAAACACCCACATTACACTCATATTGAAGATCTTGTGGAGAGTTTGAAGGCGTGGAGAGTTTGAAGGCTTGGAGGCTAGCTTCATCATCATCATCATCCATCATTATTGAAGAAGGAAGATTCATCCACATTTGGTTAGATTGTTCTAGTTTGATCATGTGTTTGTTATATTCAATTCTTTTTATGTTAATAACCATTCTCATTATGAGCTAAATTCCATTTACCATCTTATTTCTATGAAGAAGCTTTATTTTACTTGTTGATTTTTTTAAATATGTGATCTAGTTTAGTAAAGTACATGGTTATATTGCATTTTTCCTTTGATGAAAAATGTTTTATCACTTTAACTCAACAAATCAAGGTTGATGACTAAAAATCATTCATGATCCACTCATGTTCTTGGAGACTAGAAATGGTAAAAAGAATACCTTGATAACTTATTCAAGATAAAACATGGATCCTATATTGTACTTAAAAATGATGCGATAAAAGCTATGATCTATTTCTCTAGTGTTGGTAATTCTAAAATAACATTGTTAACACGATTGCTTAGGTCATCATGCTAGTTAAAGAAATCATATGTTAAAGGAATACTTAAATCAACCAAGGGGAGGCTGTGTGACTAAACTATAACCACCCGAAGTTTTTAGAATTGGTATTTGAGAATGGAAGTCAATCCTAATCTTTCTACTTTACTAAACTACTTGCCTACTTAAATTGACATTCTCGTGGTAGCATGAGATTAAGCAAGGATGGACTTGAAAATATGCATGCTACTTTCTTTTATGTTGTAGAATATGTTCACTTAGAAATGAGTGGATATTCTATCTTATATTATTAGGGCAAGTTTATCACATATTTATATTATAATCATCAAGGAAGAATGGAGTGGATTCTTGATCTTAGATGGTAACCTTGGACCCTAGACCCTGCCAGGGGCTCTGCCCCTTGGACCCTGCTAGGGGCCGCCACCCCTAGACTTTGCATCTAGAGGCGTTGCCTCCGGACCCCTGTTCATTGAGTGTTATATTAAACTAAAAATACGATAAGGGTAGTGATAGTTAATTGATACGTGTAATTGTTATACAGAACCGAGATCAGGTGAGTTTCTAGCTGTTAGTGCACAGTTTTATCGTCTCGAGTCTTTGTGTCTATCGTTTTGTATTTATTATTAATATAATAAAAAAATATTGATGTAATGTTAGTTAGTTCGTTATATGTAAGGCTAATTCATTAAGGATGTTTAACGAATTAGCCAGTTCGTTTAATGTAAAGTCCATTCGTTAAGGATGTTTAACGAATGGACTGCTAGTTCGTTATGTATGTTCCCATTCGTCATGGAATGTTGACGAACGGGGAATAACGAATCAAAGATTCGTTATGTTTCCTTTTCAGAGTCTGTAAGTCAATGAACTGGACACCAATTCGTTACGGGATGTGTAACGAATTGGTTCCATTGTCTATATATAGGGGTGTTCATACCTCTATTAATTTAAGTTTGATTATTATGTAACGAACCTCTGTCAACATTCTCTCTCGATCAATACTTCACCTAACCTATTACTAATAAAAATATCTAATAACTAATATACATATATATATATATATGTATATATATATAACCTAATTAAGAGTATAATCATGAACCAGATCTGTTTACAGTATTAGATCTATTAAGGTATTCTATATCGTGTTCAAACACTAGCCACATTTCCTTGTTATGTTTTCAGGGCTATGTGCATACTCAATGTGATCAGTTAATACACTTACCTTAAGTGGTAAGTGCATGCCATATATGATTCATGTGAAAGTTATTGAAGATATGAACGAATGCTTGTCGGTACGTGAACGATCTTTGGGTATTGCACGTATTGCAAGGGAAGGTGATCGTTAGAAGATTAATGTGAAGGATTCCCAGTGCGCCTGGATGTTATGATGTGGTATGCTTGTTTACGTGAGTACATTCTACGTCCGACATAGTAAGTTAGGATGGCGAATCCCTCTTACTTTTTTTGGACATAGATGTGGAATGTAACAGCGTAGATAAGAACTGTGGATATTATATGATTAGGTGTATGTCCCTTTAATGGATAAAAATGCCGTTCCGTCTATGGATAATATATAGAGTTCCTTGTATGGATAGTGAATATTGTTTCTTCTGTGGATAATATATATAGTGTTCCTTCTATGGATAGTACACGTCGTTCCTTCTATGGATAATATGCAGTGTTCCTTCTATTGATAATACTCATTGTTCCTTCTGGATATACATAGTGTTCCTTCTATGGACTATAGTAGATATTCTTGTAAGGAATGTTGTGTAATGTTCCTCTTAGGGCTATTTAAGGATCAATCAATCAATCAATCAATCATACCCAGTGAAGTCCCACAAATAGCAAAGCTATAAGTAGGGTCTGGGGAGGGTGGGATGTAGGCACACCGTACCTCTATCCAAAGGGATAAAGAGGTGGCTTCCAGAGAGACCCTCAGCTCTAGAGTACATAAGGATAAGGTATTATTATGTGTCTCTGGATACATATAAGTAAATATGTATGTATGTAAGAAGGGTAACAGGTTAAGTATGAATATGTATCTTCGGATACGTATATATGTATGATACGTGAAGGTATTGCATGTTGCTTGATTAACTAGAACTCACTCAGCGTAGCTGACTTTTAGTATGCACACAGGTAAATAGATTAAAGCAGTTAGCTTGAGGGAGACACATGGCATGAACTGAAGAAGTTGACATCTAAAGAAGAATTGTCATGATGTTTTAAATACGATGTTTTATGTTATGTTTTTAAATACAAGTTTGAATGTTTTGTAGAGAATGATTGAAGTTAACGTTTTTCGCACAAGGTATTTAATTAACTATGATATTTAGACCTGTGTTTATAAGTAAATCCAACGCCAAAGTAGGGCACCGGGAACGGGGCCTTACATAAACTCCATTTACTATCTAATTTCTATGAAGAAGCTTTGTTTTACTTGATGATTATCTTAAATATGTGATTTAGTTTAGTAAAGTACTTGGTTATCTTGCAATTATCCTTTGATGGAAAATGTTTTATCACTTTAACTCAACAAATCAAGGTTGATGACTAACAATCATTCACGATTCACTCATGTTCTTGGAGACTAGAAATGATAAAAAGAATACTTTGATAGCTTATTCAAGATAAAACATGGATCCTTATATTGTACTTAGAAATTATGAGATATAAGCTATGATCTATTTCTCTAGTGTTGGTAATACTGAAATAACATTGTTAACACGAAAGCTTAAGTTATCATGTTAGTTAAAGAAATCATATGTTAAAGAAATGTGTAATTTAACCTACTTAAATCAACCAAGGGGAGGCTGTGTGACTAAACTATAACCACCCGAAGTTGTCAGAATTGGTATTTGAGAATGGAAGTCAATCCTAATCTTTCTACTTTACTAAACTACTTGCCTACTTAAATTGACATTCTCGTGGTAGCATGAGATTAAGCAAGGATGGACTTGAAAATATGCATGCTACTTTCATTTATGTTATAGAATATGTTCACTTAGAAATGAGTGGATATTCTATCTTATATTATTAGGGAAAGTTTATCACATATTTACATTATAATCATCAAGGAAGAATGGAGTGGATTCTTAATCTTAGATGGTAACCTTCATTTAATTGAATTACTCATTTAAAATTCTCTTCTTGTTATTATATATATATATATATGTGTGTGTGTGTGTGTGTGTGTGTGTGTGTTATTTTATGAAAGTTTTAAAAATCACCTCAAAATGACTAAACTCTCCGATCGAATTAAAACAAAGATTTATAATTAGAAATATTTGTGTCCACGGATCGATACTTGGTTCTTACCAATACGATTATACGTATACGATAGGTAAACATGCCTATTTTGTGTGTGTTTAGTCTTAGTAGAAATCACTTTTAAAAATTTAAAACACGATCTTATGCGAGAGCTAAATTCCAATCCATAACCTCGCACAGCACACACATCAGTTGTTAGTAATTTTGAAGTCTAGGTGGATGGCATATGTGAATTTTTTGCTTGCTTGGGCTCACCAGTTTTAAGCCAGCCCCTAATCCTTCATCATTGGATATTCCATTTGTGAATAACTTCCGTACTTCATTTTCTTCCATTATCGCAGCTGGCTCTACTTCCGCCTTACACTCATCCTCTTTCTCGGTTGGCACCTCCGCGATGAAATCTACCAATAACTGACCCTTGATTGTTGGTCTATGTTTGTATTGAAGGGTGTGTTCTTCTAGCTCAATAGCCCGTTTTTCCAACCGACCTAAGAATTTTGGTTTGTGGAGTACATTTTGGATTTTGAAATTCGTCAACACATTGATTGGATTGTCATGGAAGTATCCGTAGAGGCTTCTTGAAGCGTATACCAATGCTAAGACCAACTTTTCCATTGTGAAGTATCTTTTCTCTGCGTTTGTAAGAGTTCTACTGACATAGTCGATCGGTGTTTGGACCATTTCTCTATCTACTAGTAGTACACTTCCGTGTCTAACTGATCAAAATATTTTTGGTACATTATGTTTGAAGTACTACCTTGGTCTATGAAGATGTAAGTACTTCGATAATGCCCTATCAACGTGGAAATATGACAGGCTCTTCTTTCCAGGCTTCACTACTTGGTGTTTGCCTTTTTGCCCATTGATTTCTTCCGCCTTGTATCATATGTGTATTCATATTTTTTATTTGTTTCCCAGGAGGACGATCGTCCTTCCCGCCCCCTTGATTTCTGGCGTGTTTTCTAGCCTCTAGGACCAAATGTTCGAGCTTCCTGGACTTACTGCACTTTCAATCCTGTCATTTAGGTTTGTTCAGTCGTCTGTGTTATGCCCAATATCTTCATGGAACTTACAATACTTTGTTTTGTCCAGATTCGTCCTCTTGAAGATTGGCTTAGGCTCCGGATACCGACATTTTATGTTGCCAAGATCCGTGTTGGCGTTTTTACCATGTAACATCCTACTTTTGATAATAATAAATAAAATAAATTTCGTTTAATTAAGGATATGTTGATATTTAGTTAAGTTAAATAAAGTAATAGAGTGTGGGATTGGTCAATAAAGGATGGAATAAGGGATGGTGATTGGCCTTATGTCCATGGGCTTAAGGGTATATAAACCCCTTAAACCTCCTTAAAAAACTAAAACCCTCATTTCCATCTTCTAGCCTCCATAACACACACAAACACTCCTCTCCATTTCGGATTAGATATGAACTTGGACGTAAACGAGGTGTTTTAGAATGAAACGGGACAAACGGGTAACGTTTGGATCGAGTTATTGGAAGAAAACGATGTCGTTATAGACCAAGGCCCGTTCCTTATGTAAAACGGGCTAAACAAGTCGAAAAGAAAGGGCCGGAAAGTGATAAGAATGGAAACCATATATGAATCAAGTCCATAAGAAACCTGATTCAGTAAAGTAATCGAATTGAGTTGTAAATAATTGAATCGAGTTGATAAGTAATCGAATCGAGTTGATGAGTAATCGAATCGGCAGAAAAGTAATCGGATCGAATTGGCAGAAAAGTAATCGAATCGAATGGCAAAGTAATCGAATCGAATGGTCATTCGATTATAATTTCCATTCGATTAGAATTCTCATTCGATTAGAATTTCCATTCGATTTGAATTTCCATCCGATTAGAATTTCCATTCGATTAAAATCTCCATTCGATTAGAATATCCACTCGATTAGATTAGTTTAAACTTCAATTTTTTTATGAATTTTTAGTAAAGGATTATCCCTTGGACCCTGCTAGGCGCTGCAGCCCCTAGACCCCACTGCCAGGGGCGCTGCCCCTGGACCTTTGTTCGTTATGGGTTTTATCAAACTAGAATTATGATACGGATAGGGCTAGTTAATTGATACTTGTAATTGTTATATAGTTAGCCGCGCCCAGTTAATGAAAGGAGTTACCATTAACTCTGAAAGAAATCGGACCCATGTGAGTTTCTAGCCTCAATTCCTTGTTATGTTTTCGGGGCTGTGTGCATACTCGATGTGATTATTTAATACACTTACCTTAAGTGGTAAGTGTATGGTATGTGAGTGTTTTATGTATGATGTATAAATGATATATGAATGTTATAAGAAAGATTGAGAGTATGCATGAAAGTTAAAAAAATAAATGTAAAGAAAGGTATGGTGTGGTTGTATAGAAAGAAAGGAACCGAGCCCTAATAATACTCGATGAAGAAAGGAACGAGCCCTAATTATACTCGATGAAGAAAGGAACCAGACCCTAAAAATATCCGAGGGAGAAAGGGAACTAGGCCCTAATAATACTTGAAGAAGTAGGGCGTAATGCTCTTTAAAACATATAAGTATGTATGTAAAGTAAGATAAAATATGAAAGTATGAAAGTACCAAAGTATGATAGTAAGAATTAAGGTATATACTTATGTATGTACGAACGAAGGTAAAGAAGGTTAAATATGTAGTATATGAACGTATTGTATGTTGCCTAATTAACTAGAACTCACTCAACGTAGCTGACTCTTAGTATGCACGCAACAGCTAACTTGAGTGAAGACACATCACATTGGACTGAAGAAGTTGGCATCTTTAGAAGAATGTTGTGATGCTTTAATATGACATTTTTTATATTATGTTTAAAGACAAAAGTTTGTTTTATGGAAAGATTTGAATTATATGTAATATATGGTTGAAGTTTTATATTCTGCAAAAAGTTTTATTTAACTATAATATTTAGAATTGTGTTTATGATTAAATCCAATGCAAAAGTAGGGAACAGGGACCGGGGCCTTACATGCCAATGAAGCCAATTCTCTATTCTTGTACCCACGGTTTCGATCATTTTGTTTTTCACCTACCAATAGCCTTGTGGTCGGGGACGCTGATGTTTCCGCTGAGGGTTGGATCCTAGACCAAATTGACCCCTTGTCTTTTTTGTTACCTCTGTATCCTTTGAGTTCACTCCTGGTGTCCTTCCGGGAGGATCCCAGTCCACCCAAGGACTTCTTGGTATCTGCATAGACTTTGGCCGCTGACAATAGGGCATCCCAATACTTTGGCATGCCATCTCTGCCTGATAGGCATCAGATGAGGTAATCACTCCGCACTCCTTGGCGGAAGCCAACCCTCATACCTACTCCTTCTATCATGAGGCCTTTGTGGTATACCGTGTGATGAAATATTCGATGGATTCATTATCTCGGCGGAACATAGTTAATATGTCACCGGGGTCATATGTATGTCTCCCCTGTTGACTAAAGTGTTAGGAGAATTTGGTGATTAAGTATTCGAAGCTTGTGATGTAAACATGTTTACCCTAACCATTCTCTAGCTGCATCGTGAAGGGTTAGGGTAAATATGTGCCACCAAATGGGCAGTGTCTAACCCGGCACCCCTCTGGCTGCTATAAAGCTTTGTAGGTGATCACTTGGATCGGACATCCCGGCATACTTCCCTACAACAAAAGGTAGCCATGAATTGGAAGGTAATGGAGCTTCCGCAATCTTTTGTACGACCTTTGATTTTTCCGTGAAGGCTTTGGTCTATAAGGTTTGGAAAAGTCCATATCAGCGTCGGGGTAGTAGTTTAAGTGCCCCCCCCCCCCCCCCCCGCACTTGCTTTCTTGGTCCGGGGCTTTCTCCATCACTTCTGCTTCTATCTTCAACGCTTCTTTCTCACGTGTTTCTTGACCAAGCAACTCGGCTCAAGTTAGGAGACTACTCTTGGCTTCTGCCTTGTTTTGTCGACAGTTTTTCACTCCGGAGGCGTCGGGGATGTCTATCATCACTGATGATACTTGGTCATTTTCTGAGAAAACGATGGCCCGCGGGGTTATTCTCTTCCCCTGTTTTCCCCTATGCTGTTCAAACTTCCTCTCATACTCTTTGCTAATTCTTTCTTTTTCTTTCTTTAACCACATTACCGGGTCTTCTTCGTAGTATTCCGTCTCAATGGGACTCTTTTGACGTGGAAAACGGGTTTCAGCGAAGTGAAACGACGCGTCTTGTTGTGGTCGCTCATTCTCAATGTAATCTTCTCGTTTTCTCATGCTTCCTTCCGGGGTCCCATCCTGGTTGGGCCCTACGCGGATGGAAGACTGAGGTGTCGCAGGAGGAGGTCTGTCGGAACTCATAATGCTTTCTTAAGAAGTTTCTTAGTTCTAGTCGATACAGACGCCAACGAAGAAACACTAAGTTAACTCTAATAGGTTTAACCTAATATCTCGACCGAAAATGGATTAATATTCAAACCAACCCTTAATAGTTCCAGTTCGGTATTTTCTGGTGGTATTACTGTCAAATGTCTAGAGTTCTGACTACCGTTACCTGCAAAACCGAACAGCGTGAGCTCGTTACGAGAATGGAAATAGGCGGAGTCTTTTCATAACCACTCTCCGGTGTGAGAATCAGTATGGTAAGTACTAAAATATTTCAAAAATGTGAGAGAGTGGATCCTTTTACCGTAGTTCTCACGTTGTATTTATAACTAAAGGGAAGGAGAAGGATAAGGTCAGCTGTCCTACTCAACGGAACATTCTATTCTCATGGTTGTGCATGATAATAGCTCCTGATTGGTTAGACAGTCTGGCGTATAGGATCCTTTCTCCTGGGCAGGCACCGCGTTGGCCTATTCTTATTGGTTCATTGGTTCTTTGCCACGCGTTTGTTTATTCCCTATCACGATGACTCTTCTGTTGTGCTTATTATCTTATATCTTCGACAAGTCTTTTCCTTGCAGAAGATACGTGCCTTACTGCGAAGGGTATTCTGTCCACGGGGAAATCCTTCTGCTTAGCGGAGGATCTATTATATACATGGTGTTTGGTACATTACTTGCACAACTATATTTCTAAAAGATTTAACTTTCCGATCAGCTCAAATTGTCCTTTTACTTTCCAAATGCTGCTCGTTCACTTTATTTTTAAAGTTTTGACCATGAGAATTTTAAGTTACAATCTTAAAAGAGTTTTGATTCAATGTAATTCAAAGATATTATTACTCGTTCAGAATTAACAGGAGTGTTATTACTTACTCAGAAGTAACACATTTTTTTCAAAGATTTGATAATTGGGTAAAAAAATTGTTTCAGTTTCGCATATGCCAAAAACCTTAAAAAAAAACCTAACCGAGTTTTATAACTTAACTCGTAAAAACCAAGAAACCGAGTTGATTATTAAAGTCACATATTACAAAAGAAATGTGTTTATTAAAGTAGAGAAAAAAAAATTAACAATTTTCATGTTGATTTGAATAATTAATCAAAAATTAAAATTTTAAATATATTATATTAGTTCTTAGTATAATGTTTTATAATATATGACAAGCTTAATTTAAAATTAAAAATTTCAATAAATTTTAACATATTAAATATATATATATATATATATATATATATATATATATATGATTGTTTATTAAATTACAAGTTTTTTCTTTCAAACTCTTAAAAGATAAATTCACTATTTATACATACTCAATGTTTATGTTAACTTAAACGTGTAGTTTTCTTTAACCGATTAAAGGATCAAACATGGTTCATTACAAAACAGTCCATGATTAGAATGAGTTTCGGTCCACGGATTGGTTTAAAAGAGTATCCATTTACAACTTCGTTTTTTTACTTGACTATTTAATCAACCCATTATTTACGGTAAATTCATCATCTTAAAAATCCATAAAAAGTATAAACACTAGACTACATGTTTTAACTTTTCACGTGGATAACACAAATTCTACCTAAGGAATACAAATGTTAGACTTAAGCACACCATTAACCAGATGATAATTTGATTTTGTATATCCTTTTATTCTTGAATATTTCAAAACTATGGATTTCTAGTGAACGAGTAATACATCCATTTTTCTAAGAGATAAAATTATTACTATTGTTCAAAAATAAAATTATATGTTACAAGAAAAAAAACATTTTTCTAATGTTTTAAATGGCTTCAAAATCTAAGGTTGTCAAGTCATGGTTATTTCCAAAAGCCAATGTTGAAGTGACACTACTTAAAATATTAACTAGAAAAGTGGCATATGCAATGAAACTAAACTACATGTGAAAATACAATATGATAATCGTGCTATAGAAGCTGAAATCATACCTAGAAGTAATATTGGAACTCACACTTTTATTTTTAAAAAGTCTTATACCTTTAGATTAAATAATTCATTTCGAATTTCAAAGAAGAAACTTTTCACTTTATGTTTGTTTTGTAATGTTTTATGTTTGTTTTGTAATGAAGCTATCCAAAATTGGGTTGCGGCGCAGCTTGTTGCCCGCTTACCTGCCACTTCATTATAAATCGTTTGAATGTTTCTATGAAATATAAAAGGGATAAATAAAAGCTAAGACCAATCATTATAGATTGTTGGTTTACTTTGTTGATAACATGTTTTAACTAGAATTAAAAGCAGAAATAAAGAGAAACAATTAATTTTTTATATTGAGGGTAAAATTACATTTAAAATTACAAATTTTGTATATAAAGAATTATTTAGAGATTATAAATTTTTAACTACTGTTTAATTTCATATTGTATAATGTGTAATTTAGTATATCATATTATATCTTTATATATGTTTACATATCTTTTTATTTCATATTGTGTTATTATTTAAAAAAAAATATTTATCATCCAATAATATATATTTGACATGAACATAAGGATAATTTATATAATTTGATTTATATGATTTATAAATGTGGTATGTTTAGGTTGAGGGATTTTATATTAACTTTCACTAGATATGTGTTTAATACTTGACACCAATACAATGGAACGTTTATATATTTTTGGTGTTCGGGTGTTTTATAAAATATAAGTTCAAATAAAAAGTCTAATCGGTCCTTCTAACTAATCGGAACAACTAATCAACTCATATAATATGGATGGGTCGAAAATCACGAGACCCAAAGTTTTTTTCCTACTAAGTTTGGATTGGCAATCCGGTTAGGGTTAGGTCAAAAATATAATCTCTATATTCAATCATTAAACTAATACATCATTTCAATCATTCAACTTACCATTCTTATACATAAAAAAACCATTTTTTAAACAAACAAAGACAAGACACGAGAGGAAAGATGAATACCTAAAAAGAATCACAACTCAGCACAACGACCTTTAAGATCTTTAAAATAACCAATTATGGATGTCGAATAAAATTTTTAGCAAGTTATCTTTCGATACAATCACAGGCTTTCCCATGATAATTAATATATCAAACAAAAATTCTTATTAATTCACACATTTGTCAGCACAAATTAAATAAAAAAAACATAATTCATTGCTTTTAAGTTTTAAACTAAAATCAAAACACATCAAATTCGCATTCAAATATCGAATTCATATAATCAATACACACATATTCCTAGAGGAGGCCAAATCCAAACGCCGAACATGTTGCTCGCCTAATGTCTTAATCGTGAACGATGAGCACTAGTGAGTCGTCCCATGGTCTAGGGGTCTGAGTTTTCTTCAAGCATTTTGCTTCTGTTTTTGTTCGATTTCAATTTTTTCACCTTAGCGCACAGACAAAAACTCTTCTACATTGGCTATTCGATTAGGGTCGGGAGTATCCGCTTATTGTTAGCTTTTTTGTTTAAAAATCATTTGGGCTTGGGATTTTTTGTTTTTAAAAAAATGGGCTTATGAAGCTTTCTTCACGTTTATTAGGTTAATGGTTTCTCGCCCTTTGGCTTTAAATACGTTTATTTTAAAAAAAATTAAGTGTGGGTTGGACATAAATAATATGGGTGGGCTGAACTTAATACATAATATTTTATCAGAAAATTTTACCTTATTAAGCGAAAAAGCTGGAGGAGCCGAGGCTCGGCATGGCCCTTATTAAGATCCGACCCTTATTATGAAAATGGTCCAAATCCTTATCATATCCAAATTCATATAAGAATTGGTTCATATATCTAGTCAGGTTTAGGGCCGTCCAAATCGCTCGTCGCTCGAACTCGTTCACCGCTTGCTCGGAAATTGTTCGGAAAATGCCCGCTCGTTTTTCGCTCGATTGTAAACGAGCCGCTCTGCTCGGTTCAATTTGTAAACGTGCCAAACAACGAGAAAGGGTTCACTCGATTTGGTTCGGCTTGAATATTTTTAGTTTGTTTTATTATATATATGTACATATAATTATTATATAATAATATATACATATACACATATTATTACATTTGTACAAAGATGTAATTATTTTTATAAGTATATTGAATATAGGTATTGCAATATTGAATAAATTTAATTTAGTTATATTTAGTGTACTTTAAATATTAGAAGATAATGATGTAGGGTTATCACACAAACGTTACATTTCATAACATGAGCCTTTCCTTCCACAGCCGCCATCCATCATCAGGGCATCACCCTCTCTACCCATATCTTAAGAGACAGTCGATGCCACGACACGGCTCCACTCCACTCTATCCACGCCGCACGTCGCTGAATAGGAGAATCATAATCGCTCGCCGGAATCGCTCGCTAATGGTTAATAATAGGCTGTTCTCCATCCTAAATTTTAGTCATCTCGTCTTCTTCATTCCAATCTGAGCGAAAACGAGCCGACCCGAGCCGCTCGTTTCAATTCGAGCCGAGTTCGAGTAACGTTTTTCCGCTCGTTTACTTAAATTCGAACCGAACCGAGCAGCCCGGTTTCAATTCGAGCCGAGTTCGATCAGACCCTCGCTTGGTTTGACTCGGTTCGTGAACAGCCCTAGTCAGGTTCATGAGAATGGGTTAAACATTTGTCTTGGTCCTATAGAACCATATTGGGCCTAAATCTCCATTTGGTTGGATCTATGTTTATTGTCTAGTGTATTGGGCATGGTTACCCTATTTTGCTTTCTATGGTTTTTGATCGATTCTATTGGGCGTCTTGGTGTTTTTGTGGTTTATTAACACTATTGTCTCATTCAATGAACATGTTCGGTAGGGAACCATCTATCCCAATTAATGCTTGTTGGAAAAATAAATTTTCGACTATAGTTTAGGGTTTTTACAATCTCCCAGAGTTGTAGAAACTTTGTCCAAAAAATTTTAATGGGTTGGGTTCTTTAATCATCTCAGTTTGGTTGGTCATTTTCCAAGACCTAGATTTGTCTATCAATCTGTTTGTTCCTATAGAGATAGGGTACCAAAAAGACCCAAATACCCTTAAATGCCATCCGTGGGTCAGAGAGACTCTCCTTATAAACCACCCGCGGAAAAAATAGATCACCCGCATAACTCAATAAATGAAGAACTATGATACGTCCTAGACACTATGTGCGGAAGCATCCAGACGCCCTCAGCAGTCATCCGCGGAGTAGTATTCTCACCCGCAAGGATGACCAGAAGGCAACGTTATAGGACAGCTATAATTAACCAATGTGTTTCTAGAAGATTTACCAAGATCCTTTCTTGGAGGATACATGACCCCTCGGCCAATAGAAAGAGGACAGCTGGCCAGGTTGTTATATCCATGCACATGGCCAGGTTTATCTCGTCCTATCACAAGGGGACGCATGTCCAGGTTGTTATAACCATACACATGGGCCGTATAGCTCAACTTATCACAAGAGGACACGTGTCTAGGCGGTTACAAGAGCATCTTCTAGAAAGGGACAGCTGGGCCAATTATATTCCTACATCCTTCGGCTATAAATACCTTCACAATCTCCTTGAGGTATTCATTCACTCCCAACTATCTACTCCAAATACTTAAGTACTTTCTCTCTATCGGAACTGTACTTATTCTCACACCGGAGGGTGGTTACGGGAAGACCCCCCTCTTGTCCTTCCCGTAATGAGCTCATGGTGTCTGTTTTGCAGGTTTCTGTCACTGGACTGTGGGAGATTGAGCTCATATCGTTATTGGTTGTTGTTGTATCCTACCTTGTGGACACATTGGATCTAGGACCCGTTAAGGGGATTAGATCCGTATTTCTTCATTGGCGCCATCTGTGCTTGTGTTAGAACTGTGATAATTTTTCGTTTCTGTTGGTTCGAACTATATGAGTCAATTTTTCGAAGGGTCGACGGGAACTCCTGCACCCGTTATACACACTACCGATATTGAAGCACCTGGGGGTCCTACTCCAGGTGACTTAGGACGTGTCACGACACTAGGAGGCCCTACCCTGGGTGACTTAGGATGTGTCACGGCATCAGGAGGCCCTACCCCGGGGTGACTCAGGATGTGTCACGGCATCAGGAGGTCCTACTCCGGGTGACTTAGGGCATATCACGGTGGAAACTCGCCGGAACCGTACAAAATTGGGTCTAGAAGATGATTATGAGAATTCTCAATCGGCGAGAACTCATCGTCGAAAATCCAGAGCTAGAGGACCATTATCCCCCGATGAATAGTTCCGTATCCAGCAAGAGAATGTTACAGTCAAGTACGAGCGCATGGTTCGTGAAGAGCGACTTCGTGCTCGTCTCTAGCTTGCGATGAATCTTCTAGGAGATCTCTATCCCCACTTACAACGGTGAGGAGGAGTCAGATGCGTCATAGCCTTCAGACGGAAAGACCTCCTGGAGAAGAATGGAGGAGGTGTGACCGTCCTCGTATGGTTATGCGGGTACCTTTCATGATTGGGAGGGAACTAGTCGCCCGCGTGCGGTAGTTTGTCATACACAATACCACAGTGATGCGAAAGAAGACTTCACAAACCGTATCGTCCGGCAGCCTTTGCTGAGAAATCAAAATTCATAGCCCGTATCGCAACAGCTCCATTTGCTGTTAACACGAAGATTCCTTCGTCATTAGGAAAGTATAATGGGATGACTGATCCTAGTGATCATCTCCTAAATTTTGTAGTGATCATCTCCCTTATTGGTGTCATATGTTCGCATTAACATTAACTGGGGCGGACGGTCAGATTACTAGTTGGGACGATTTGGTGAAGAAGTTTTCCCAGCATTACAGTCAGCAAAAGAAGCATATGCGTGACCCATCAGAAATTTTAGATGTTACGGGCCGGGATAATGAATCTGTCGAAGATTTCATTACTCGGTTTAATGATGAAAGTTTGAACATCGGAGGAATCAGCAAGGATATGTTGCATGGAGCCTTCCGCAAAAATGTGCGGTGTGACGCACTGATTCGCACCTTAACTGGCAGAGATGGAATGCCTCAAGAATGGGACGACATTACGTCCGCGACAAAGTTATTTGAAAGGACTGAGAAGACTTTAGGGTCTAACAGTTCAAAGCCAAAATTGAAAGTAGAATTTCAAACTCCGCGGCCAAACAGACAGGCCAAGGGATCCATTTGGTCAAGGCTTCAGCCTTCCGTGGATACATGAAAACAATTTGACGCAAGATCATTAATAGGCAACAATAACAAAGCCAACTCTTCAGCACGAATCACTAACAATTGGACTCCATTGTCGAAGACTCCTTTAGAGATTCTCACCATTGAGAACGTCAATTTCAGGAAACCTCAACCACTCACGAGAAGATCATTCCTTGATCCTAAAAAACACTGTTCGTTTCATGATGACATAGGGCATAACACGAATGAATGCATAGCCTTGAAAAGTGAGACCGAGGCGGCAGTAAAATCAGGAAAAATCGGACACTTGGTCAAAAATGCAAAACCAGGGACTGGTAAAGCTCCCGCGCGGGATAACCAGGGCCCGTCCGAGAAGCAGGTCAAAGACCTAAATGTTTACATGATACAAGGCGAACACAAGGTTGGAGGAAAGAGGAGAGAATTTGATGAGGACAAGATAACAATTCGTACAGATCAAGGCACATTCTGTTATAAGATGATTCCCTTTGGCCTAAAGAACGCGGGGGCTACATATCAAAGATTGATGGATGAGGCATTTAAAGGTCAGATTGGGCGAAAGCTAGAAGTATATATGGACGATTTGGTTATAAAGAGTGTTGAGGAAGATCAAATGCTTCGAGATATTAAGGAAACATTCTAGACTCTCAGACAGATAAAAATGAAGTTGAACCCCAGCAAGTGTTCCTTCGGAATGGAGGAAAGAAAATTTTTGGGTGTAATAGTAACGGGTGCGGGTTTCAAAGCCAATCCAGATAAGATTCAGGTAGTAGCCCCCATGCCTTCACCTTCCTCCCTAAAAGAAGTACAGACACCTAATGGAAGGTTGGTTGCACTAAACGAATTCTTAGGCAATCATGCGGCTAAATCATATCCTCGTGTCTCGACTCTAAGAAAGTGCCACAAAAAAGCGCACTTCAAGTGGACCGCATAAGCTGAACAAGCATTTCTGGAATTCAAAAAGTGTTTGATGGAGTTACCTACCCTAACAACACCACATGCGGGAGAGCCTCTGACATTATACTTATCAGCGTCTGACATCGCCATTGGAGCCGTGCTACTGAAAGACAGAAAGAATGTAAAAATCTCAATCTACTATGTCAGTAGAACGTTGACAGGGCCGGAAACCAGGTATTCAATGCTGGGAAAACTGGTTCTAGCACTGGTCTATGCAGCCAGGCGCCTCCGCAGATATTTTCAAGGTCATCCCATTAATGTGCTAACGAGGTATAAGCTCAAAAATGTATTAAGCAAGCCAGAATTGTCTGGGCGATTGGCGAAATGGGCCATCGAATTGGGAGAACATGCAATTGAGTACAAGCCTAGACCAGCAATCAAAGGCCAAGTATCGGCGAACTTCGTTATAGAAGTTCCACAACACAAAGAAGAAGAATGCTTAGTTGAACAACAACCCTCGGTACCTCCTGAATGAGGGCAAGTTTAGTCATTGTTCACTGACGGAGCTTCAAGTAATGAAGGTTCAGGCGCGGGCCTCAAAACTAGTTAATCCGGAAGGCCTTGAATTCACTTATGCCATCAAGTTGGACTTTAAAAGTACTAACAATGAGGCAAAATATGAAGCTTTCTTGGCAGGCCTACGGATAGCTAAAAAGCTTAGAGTAAAACACCTAGAAGCGCGGGTGGACTCTATGTTGATCGCGGGACATATCAATGGAACTTATGAAGCAAAAAAATGATGTAATGGCTTCGTACTTGTCACTAGCAAAGGACTTGATTCTTCAATTTTCTTCGTGCACATTCATTCACATAAAAAGGGGCGAAAACAAGTCGGCGGCTGCCCTAAGCAAGTTAGCTTAAACAAATTTTAAGCACTTCGCTAAGGACATTCGTATTGAATTCCTTGATTGACCATCCGTTCCGCAAAACCAAGTTTTAGTAATTCAAACCGGTGTTGAATCCTGGATGATGCCAATCATGGCTTACTTGTCATCAGGAATTCTACCGGAAGAGAATGCAGCGGCTCGAAAGATAAGACACAAGGCCTTCGACTACCAAATGCAAGATGGTGTTATGTATAGAAGATCCTTCCTTGACCCACTTCTGAGATGTGTGTACGCTGAGGATGCGATTATGTGATAAAGGAATTTCATGAAGGTATTTGTGGTCTTCACGCGGGCCCAAGAATTGTCGTAGCAAAGATCATGAATGCCGGATACTACTGGCCGAGGATGCACATGGATGTTGTACAAGAAATCAGAAAGTGCGATTCTTGTCAACGTCATGCTCCCAATACGTTGCGTCCGAAGAATGAGTTGGTGTCGGTAACGTCTGGGTGGCCGTTCCAAAAGTGGGCGGTTGATATCATGGGTCCATTCCCTGAAGCCCCTGGATGGGTCAAGTTTCTGATCGTGGCCATAGACTATTTTACCAAATGGGTCGAAGCTAAACCGGTCGCATCCATCACTACGTCAAGCGTTAAGAAATTTCTATGGGATTTCATTATCCGTCGTTTCGGCCTCCCACAAAAATTGGTCAGTGATAATGGGACCTAATTCGCGGATAGTGGACTGCAAACGTGGTTAAAAGAACTTCAAGTTACTCAAGTCTTCACTTCCGTAGCTCACCCGCAAGCCAAAGGTCAGGTAGAGAGGACCAACAGAACAATCAAAGAAGGGATTAAGGCAAGATTGGGAGTTAAACGAACAAGCTGGGTTGACGAACTGCCCCATGTGCTTTGGGCTTTCCGCACCCTAAAGAATTCAAGTAATTCCGAAACGCCGTTCAGTTTAACCTACGAACCTGAAGCCATGATCCCGGCTAAAATCGGGGTTCCGTCCGCACGAATATTGATGAACGATGACAATGACAAAGAGTTTCGGATAAACGTGAACCTCCTTGTAGAAAGGAGAGAGTTAGCACTAATCCGTGAGCATAACTATAAACGCCAACTACAAAAGTACTATGACTGGCGGGTTCAGAAATGCACTTTTGATGCGGGAGACTTTGTCTTCCGCAACAATGAAGCGTCCGGTCAAGAGCCTCCGGGAAAGTTGGCCCCAACTTGGGAAGTTCCCTACAAAGTTAAGGAAGTATTGTCCAAGGGCGCTTATAAGTTAGAAAAGTTAGATGGGACTGAAATTCCAAGAACATGGAATGTTGCACAATTAAAAAGTGTTACATTTGAGTTAAGCTTGTATCGGTTACTTTTTTATTTGGCCTGCGGGCCGCAGTAGACTAGTAAAAATACATTTAATGTCATCGTTTGTAATATATTCTGGCTTGAGTGCCTTCCTTATGAAAAAACTTTTTCTATATTTGTCTACAATTACTGAGCAACAAACGTCTCCTGGTCCGCGTGCCAGAAAGGATCCGCAGGTCCTTAACTTAAATTCATGTAATCCTTTATTGACAGTTAAGAAGATCCTAAAATTTAACACTTATATTATGCAATAAACAAAGTGTGACGGATGAACAACTTCTTATATACAATCAAAAGGGATTACAAAGTTTCATGATGATTACAAGAAAGATGAATACATGCGGACTACAAAAATTTATTAATCACAGCGGCGGATCTTCATCATCCCCATTCGCATCTTCATCTTTTTGGTCTTCTTTATCATCTTTATGGTTAGAAAGATGAATACATGCGGACTACAACAATAAAAATAAAAACAATCAAATGCAACTAAGGAAAGAAGAGTTACATGAAGAACTCCTTCCGCCATTAACCATCTTTTGTCCGCCTTGGCTCGGACAAGTTCCATATTGTGCCCAGCACATTTCAAGGCTTGCTCTCTACTTTTAGAGGAAAGAGTGGCAAGACACTCATCCATCGCAGACGCTTCGGCCTTCAACGTTTTTATTTCTTCCAAATAGGAAGAAACAAGATTGCTCATCCATTTGTTGCTGGAGGGCAGTTTGGGCTTCCTTAGTAACGGATCGGCGGGCTTTCTCCGCCTCCAATGCCGTATTGGCATCTGGCAACGGCCGTTCAACAGTGCTAGTAGCCAAGCGACGATCCTCAGCCTCTTTCTTGGCTTCCTTAGCCTCTTCTCCTTCCTTGGCCGCTTTGGCTTCCAAATCCTCCCAGGCATCATTCATAGCTAGCCAGTCTCGATATATTTCTTGACTTCAAGAGATGGAATTAGCTAGAGTATAGGAATAGGAGTTCACCAACTCGTGACAAGGACGCACACGTTGGCGTTCTCTCTCGGCGGGAGGGATTCCTTGCCGCAAATACTCGTGGCATGTGTCAGTTTCAGCGAATGTGGAATCACGATGCAATGACCATTACAGACGATATACGGAAGGATCCTCGTGGTGCTGAGAAGTGGATGCTTCAGGCTCGCAGTCAACAGCATTAGGTCCCTCCTGATTCGCGGTGGGACGATGAGAATCAGGAAGCAAAGAGATGAGCCGCTTTTTGAAAACATCGTCATGCACACCCTTACTAGGAGGAGTATCCTCTATGGTAATAGGGTCTTTGCCAGTTGTGATTGGAGAAGTGGGCGGTATCGTCTCTCAGTGTTCAGACGAGTCCTTGACTTGTTCCACCGAGGAACCTACAAAACACGCCACTCCTTTCAAAAAGTTGTGTTATTAAGGATAATAATCAAAGTACAAAATTATCAAGAATGTTACCTGGTTTAATAATTGTTGGTGCAAGTTGCTGGATGCGGTGCCCAACTTTACTATCTTGCGTTTTTTGGGAATAGCTAGTTTGGACAGTTTCGATTTTCCCTTCCCAGCAGGCTTGGGACATCCACATCCATGTCATGATGGTCATCCTCATCAGTTGCAGCTTCGGTAGTGTCTTTCCCCGCATCCTCATCTTTACCAGTAGATGGGTTCTTTTCCGCTTGCGGGTCAGACCTGCAATTGTATGCACGATGCTCTCGGCGTTAGTAGGATCGACAGATAACTTTTATTCTTCACGGGGTAATGACTTCTCATTAGAAGAAAGAAGCATTATCACCCCCGCTAGAAGTGAGTGCACTTAATAGACGAGGTTTTAGAATTCCCTTATCTTTAGATAATATCTCCTCACCTCTTGCAAACATAGCCTCGGATACCACGGGTTCCGGGATTAAGATGGTGGAGAACAAAAATTGTTGTGGGTGCGTTCGAGAAAGGGTAGATCCTTGGGATCTATGGGATGACGCGCCATAAGCCCTCCCACGTTATCTAAAAGCGTGTTTAGAATGGATCCCTCACCTGCACAACTAAATAGTTAATATCTAAAACAGACTGTCAGTAAAATGAAAGTAAACTCACTTTTATCTGAATTCTCTTAATATGGCTCAAGTCCAGAAAAGGCCACAAGCGACTCATGCTAGCGCATACCAACGCCCCTTCGTGTATCGCACGCATAGGAGTGGGTGTTTGAGTCAATGTTTTGAACCACGAAAGGTCCAACTCAGTGGTAGCGCGGACCTCCGGAAGGTTATCGGCGGACTTGCGGTAGGTCATCTCGAAAGGGACCACATCCTCCCTAATCCAAAAGAAGATGAGTTTCCATTCATGCAAACTACGATACCATTCAGCGTCGGGGTTAGAAGGAAAGAAGGAAAGACCATGGGCTTAAGCCCATGATCCATATATATATTAACCATAATCATCATTTAATCATTCATTTACACATATTCCATACACCACCAAAACACATACATAAGATCTCTCTCTAGTTTTCTCCTTATCTAGCTGAACCAAGAAAGAGGAACCTATCCCGAACCGAGGTAATGATAGTGTAATGTTGTATGAACTCAAACCCGTTAGATTTAGTCACGAAACGATTAGCCGACACCGTTAAACCGTTAAGGTCACGAGATCCGGGTGTAATCGGGCATAAACCGAACCTAAGATGAGCTTAGGGGTCGCCCTAGCTCAGATCTGGATCGAACGGGACGAAAAATAGTGAAAAACGGTGGAAAACGAGTCAGATCTCGTTTTTCTGGTGAAATTGCGGTTTTCCGGCAATGATGGTGCCGGAAAAGTGTACGAGGAAAAGGGAATGTCAGATAATGTTTCTGACATTATCTGACCTAACCCTAATTTGTTAACGGGAAGTTAACGAATTAGAGGTAATTCGTTAACGGGGAGATTAACGAATTAGAAGTAATTCGTCAGATGATTCGTTAAAGGAAGCCTAACGAACTAGACTTGGTTCATGTTCAAATTCGTTAAGGATGATATAACGAACTAACTCCCAGTTCGCTTTGACCATTCGTTAAGAGGGATAACGAATTAGAAGGTCCAATTCGCTACATGGACTGGTTCGTTATATGGACTGATTAGTCAAAGGACCAGTTCGTTAGAGGGTACAAATCATTATAAGGACCAGTTCGTTATGATAACCCAATTTGTTAAGAACCAAGTAACGAACTAGGAGTTTGATAGAATGACAGAACAGTCCCTGGACTTGTGAAGAATGGTTTAATTACAAAGAAACCCTCGAACTTTATAAGTTAGCGAATTAGAAAATAAATTAAAATCCTAATGGAAAATCTGTTAAGACAGTTAATAAAAATAAAATTTTTCCAAGCTGACCCCAGCCAGGGGCTCTGCACCTTGGCTCGACCCCAGCCAGGGGCTCTGCCCCTTGGACCCCTCTAGGGTCTTCCGCCCCTAGAACCCCGCTGCCAGGGGCGCTGCCCCCGGACCCCCGTTCGTTGTGGGTTATATTAAGATAGAAATACGATATGAGTAGTAATAGTTAATTGATACATGTAAATATTATACAGTTAGCCGTGAACAGCTCAAGAATGGAATAACCATTAACTCTGAACGTAACCGCATTCAGGTGAGTTTCTAGCCCCACTTCCTTGTTATGTTTTCGGGGCTGTTGCATACTCGATGTGATATTTAATACACATACCTTAAAAATTCGTATATACTATCACAGATGATAATAACACAATTAAAATTGTTTACACCTCCTTCTTGACATCGCGATCAAAAGCCCTAACACTAATTGCTTTAAGTTGCATCCTAACCCCCTGTTCGTAAAGGTTTATGGTCGTCGGGTTGCCTCGTTGTTTGCCTCCAATCCTACATCGTTTAAGGTAATTATATTATGCATCGTGTTCGCGCCAACTTGCTTAACAATAACCCTCTCGTTAATTTAACAATCATAAACTGGTTTAACGAATTGAAGTATTATGGTTTATAGGTTTGGGTGTAACTGTTTAAAATACACAATTTTCGTTTATAACTCAATAGTCATGTTGGATCAGTTAGTCTCGTCTGCTGTGTGTTGAATTGAGAAATCCTTATTGACAATAAAGTATATATAAAAAAAGTATTTTTTATTTGAAATAAACAAATCTCTTATTATAGATTATAAAATCTTTATAAATATTTATTTAAGTATTTTAGAGTATGCATATAATTAAATCATATTATTTACGAAAAAACTTCGATAAAAAAATTTATAATAAATCTAAAGAAATTAAATAATAAATATTCTCGGCAAGAACACTCGATCATCAACTCCCGAACCTCTACCTAGTTTTAGCTTCGTTATTCTATCCATATTTATTTTCTCAATTACTGTAATTAGGATTCTCGTTGGTAAATCCCGAAGACTTGACTTACCGCTTTCTTATTTAATCATTATCTCTTGCTTAATCGCTAAGGTGAGTATTTCACTCCCCTTCTTTTACTTATTTTTAACTGTTTTAGGGACATACGCGTTCGTAGATATTTTCTATTATATATAATATTCAACCGCAACTGTCTGTCCTTGTGTGTTTATCAGTTTGCTTAACTTGCTATTTGCTTACTTGCTATTTAAACGCTATTTGCTTACTTTGGCAAACGATGTCCATTTTCATGGAACGGTTTAGTCCTTGCTTGGTAACCAATGTTCATGTATATGGAATTGGTTGAGCCCTTTCTTTATGGTTTTGTTGCTTGTTTATATGTTATGGTTTGTTTGATGGTTATGTGCTATGGCTTAACTATATATCTCAAAGGAACAGTTTGCACTTTTACTTATTATAATTATATTGTCTCAAATTTGGTGTTAAACTCACTCAACCAAGTGTTGACAAAACCTATTTGTATTTTTAACGCATATTCAGGTTATCGTGTGACGTGATTATCAAGATTATTTGAAGCAACTTTGGATGCATGTTAGAGAAGAAGATACAAGAACTAAATTTTGGATGTTGATTTTACTTGTTTATTTATGAGTTTGATGTACTTGACTATTTAATAAAATTTAATAGATATTGACACTTCTAATATTGCATAATAGTACCTTGGGAGCTGTGACAATCAGTTCGAGCCCCGGCATTTCCGCTGTAGGTTGGGGTATGACAGCTTGGTATCAGAGCTGAAGGTTTAAGATAGGTCGTTAGCGGTGCCATAGTAACATTATTAGGAGCCCCATACTTGCTTATCGGTTTGCCTTATGTGTTCAAAATTAATTGTTTACAGCTTTCTCAGATAATTATTTAATGATTATTTATTATTGTATTGTTATGCACACACACACACAACTCCGAGGCTATGCCTCAACCTTCAAAGAAAATTTTTCGTGAATATTCTAAATCAAAGTAGATTGCCTTTTTGTTATTGGGAAATTCTTTAAGAACTCCCTAGTTTTGTTTTTACTCTTTCATCTTAAGGCTAGGTAGCATGACAATTCCTCTCGGCCAAAAAGGAACACAACTGTCATACGAACGACACCTTAGGTTGATTTTAACCGATTTCAAGGTGGTTCGTGGCTAAACTCGGTTTTACCGATTGTTGTGTTTTGTTATTAAAATGACTAGTTGGGTGAAAAATCCATGGAACCCGTAGGCACTCTTACTATCCATTTCTCAGTTTGTTTTATGTTTTTTTTGGAGTTCATCATACTTGGTGGTTCACGGGATGTTCCAACTACTCATATTTCTCTCGTTTGTTCGTTATTTAGTTTGCTTGGTTAAATGCCTTATAACGCTCATTGGGCCAACAAACTATGTTGTATTGTTAGTTCGTTAATTAGTTGGGACAATCAAAATGCCATGTAACGCTCATGGGTTGTCTAATACAGTTGTTTTTATTCGTGAGTTTTATTGGGCCATTCAAATTTCTATGGAAAGCTCATGGGAGGCCAACATTCACAAATATATTTTGTTAGTTTATTGTAAAGTTAACTTAATCAAATAAAAATCTAAATTTTAAACTGACTTATCTCCTCGTGTAGTCATCACATTAATTATATTGACTACATTATCTAATAACTATTTACGCAATCTACCCCCCTCATCTTATAATCTCTTACTTTTAATCCTCATGATGCGACACAATCCCCTATTTCTTGAAAGAAAAATTATTATAAGTTATTTAACTCAATTAAACTTTTATTAGTTTCCTCAACTTATCCTTCATCTTGTAAATCTTTATTTTTGGTCCTCATAAAATGTCTCACATAAGTAACCATCGTTGTCCTCGACATTAATCGTCTGGTTCTCATGACCACCGCGTGTATAGCCAAGTAGTTAACTACTGCAACCTCTAAAATATAAAATCAAATTCAAAATATTAATACAACCAATTCAAACTTGTTCACTAACTTCCTTGATTGAAATTTTAATTCATTTACTTATACTCATCCTTGCGACAACAACAAGCACAAGTCTAATCATAAAAAACTATGATGTTTAATCAAATCAATCATCAACCTCGATAAAAACAAAGTATCCCGAGCAAGAAACTCTCCATCGGTATTCACTCGATATGCCCCACTAGTAACTCTCATCATTCGACCCAATTCTCATGACGTTTTTGCACCTAATGTAATCGCTTCGGTCATCCTTGCATATACTTGCCCTAAACCGCCTAATGCACAAGCCGTCCCGCAACAGCCTACTCCTCAGGCTCAACCTGATCCACCTACTACCCGTGCTTTCTACCATTCAAAGGACCCTAATCCTCTCGTTGATATCTACCCTCAGATTATCCATGCCAATCAAGTTCAAACTATATTTACACTCTACTACACTACCCATCAAGTCCAAACCTATCGATCCCACATCCTCCAAGCTTCTCCTCTCAGTGAAGGCCAACCATACATAACCCAAACTTATCAAGTTCCGCAACCGCAAGCTCAAGTTTCAAGGTTCCCAGTCATGCGCAACTGAAGATTTAAACTACTAGAAGACATTGCTGCTCGTCGTATTCTATTCACTTGAATTTGACTAATCTGCTTTGTATCGACTATTTAATAAACTTTAAATTAACGTTTTTATAAATTATTGAAGTACTAATTAATTTTCTACTATTATGCCCCGCGAGTAAAGTTTAAAAATTATTGAAGAGTGGTTTTTTAAAATTCCCCATTTTAAATAACCAAACCGTCTCCCTAAAGGATTTCTATACTTAAAAATTGTATTTTCAAACATTTTGTAAAATTCACACGATGGAACGAATCATGTGGACCAACCGACGATAACAATAATTATGGCCCGGAACATAATTATCGAAGTCCTCGCATGTAAATCATGATGCGTAAGATTGTGTGTCATAATATAGGATTGAAAGTGGTTGGGATGACGGTACAAATGTAAAAATGATAAGGACATGGTGGATACGCCGCTGGTACATCCTATATATAAGTGCCCTTGTCGGATTTTCATTTGGAGCGTTATTTAAACTATTCAAAGTTCTGTGCTATGATAAATTTTTTTAAAATTTTATATTAAAATTTTCTTTTCCTCAAAATCTAATGGTGTTGTTATAGTTTTCTCGAATTTTGGGATGAAATTTCTTAAAGTAGGGGAGACTGTAACAACTCGGATTTTCAATTAAGATTATATTCGTAACTCAACCCATTTTAATTTTTCGGATAATTTATCTGTAAAAATCACGTTTATCGAGTTATTATTGTAATGTTATTATATTTATTATATAGACCCGTTTTATCTTTGAAATATATTCAAAACTAACCCTAAACTATAGTTTAACCTCATTATGCTTCCACCTAAGAAGTTGAGGGACCTTTTTGCAAAACTGAATAATTAATATTTTGTAATTCTTTTACCCATTTACCCAAACATTTATCCAAAACCCGTAATTGACCCGTTTACGTATCTTGCACCTTAATCTTTGCTCTATAGATGTAATTGATTATAACAAATCGTTTATACGTCTAACGCGACTCACACCAACACAATAATTATAGAAATTCGATTAAAAACGATCTCATTTATTATATTAAGCAACCCGTCATAAAAATTCGTATATACTATCACAGATGATAATAACACAATTAAAATTATCTGACCTAACCCTAATTTGTTAACGGGAAGTTAACGAATTAGAGGTAATTCGTTAACGGGGAGATTAACGAATTAGAAGTAATTCGTCAGATGATTCGTTAAAGGAAGCCTAACGAACTAGACTTGGTTCATGTTCAAATTCGTTAAGGATGATATAACGAACTAACTCCCAGTTCGCTTTGACCATTCGTTAAGAGGGATAACGAATTAGAAGGTCCAATTCGCTACATGGACTGGTTCGTTATATGGACTGATTAGTCAAAGGACCAGTTCGTTAGAGGGTACAAATCATTATAAGGACCAGTTCGTTATGATAACCCAATTTGTTAAGAACCAAGTAACGAACTAGGAGTTTGATAGAATGACAGAACAGTCCCTGGACTTGTGAAGAATGGTTTAATTACAAAGAAACCCTCGAACTTTATAAGTTAGCGAATTAGAAAATAAATTAAAATCCTAATGGAAAATCTGTTAAGACAGTTAATAAAAATAAAATTTTTCCAAGCTGACCCCAGCCAGGGGCTCTGCACCTTGGCTCGACCCCAGCCAGGGGCTCTGCCCCTTGGACCCCTCTAGGGTCTTCCGCCCCTAGAACCCCGCTGCCAGGGGCGCTGCCCCCGGACCCCCGTTCGTTGTGGGTTATATTAAGATAGAAATACGATATGAGTAGTAATAGTTAATTGATACATGTAAATATTATACAGTTAGCCGTGAACAGCTCAAGAATGGAATAACCATTAACTCTGAACGTAACCGCATTCAGGTGAGTTTCTAGCCCCACTTCCTTGTTATGTTTTCGGGGCTGTTGCATACTCGATGTGATATTTAATACACATACCTTAAAAATTCGTATATACTATCACAGATGATAATAACACAATTAAAATTGTTTACACCTCCTTCTTGACATCGCGATCAAAAGCCCTAACACTAATTGCTTTAAGTTGCATCCTAACCCCCTGTTCGTAAAGGTTTATGGTCGTCGGGTCGCCTCGTTGTTTGCCTCCAATCCTACATCGTTTAAGGTAATTATATTATGCATCGTGTTCGCGCCAACTTGCTTAACAATAACCCTCTCGTTAATTTAACAATCATAAACTGGTTTAACGAATTGAAGTATTATGGTTTATAGGTTTGGGTGTAACTGTTTAAAATACACAATTTTCGTTTATAACTCAATAGTCATGTTGGATCAGTTAGTCTCGTCTGCTGTGTGTTGAATTGAGAAATCCTTATTGACAATAAAGTATATATAAAAAAAGTATTTTTTATTTGAAATAAACAAATCTCTTATTATAGATTATAAAATCTTTATAAATATTTATTTAAGTATTTTAGAGTATGCATATAATTAAATCATATTATTTACGAAAAAACTTCGATAAAAAAATTTATAATAAATCTAAAGAAATTAAATAATAAATATTCTCGGCAAGAACACTCGATCATCAACTCCCGAACCTCTACCTAGTTTTAGCTTCGTTATTCTATCCATATTTATTTTCTCAATTACTGTAATTAGGATTCTCGTTGGTAAATCCCGAAGACTTGACTTACCGCTTTCTTATTTAATCATTATCTCTTGCTTAATCGCTAAGGTGAGTATTTCACTCCCCTTCTTTTACTTATTTTTAACTGTTTTAGGGACATACGCGTTCGTAGATATTTTCTATTATATATAATATTCAACCGCAACTGTCTGTCCTTGTGTGTTTATCAGTTTGCTTAACTTGCTATTTGCTTACTTGCTATTTAAACGCTATTTGCTTACTTTGGCAAACGATGTCCATTTTCATGGAACGGTTTAGTCCTTGCTTGGTAACCAATGTTCATGTATATGGAATTGGTTGAGCCCTTTCTTTATGGTTTTGTTGCTTGTTTATATGTTATGGTTTGTTTGATGGTTATGTGCTATGGCTTAACTATATATCTCAAAGGAACAGTTTGCACTTTTACTTATTATAATTATATTGTCTCAAATTTGGTGTTAAACTCACTCAACCAAGTGTTGACAAAACCTATTTGTATTTTTAACTCATATGCATGTTATCGTGTGACGTGATTATCAAGATTATTTAAAGCAACTTAGGATGCATGTTAGAGAAGAAGATACAAGAATTAAATTTTGGATGTTTATTTTACTTGTTTATTTATGAGTTTGATGTACTTGACTATTTAATATAATTTAATAGATATTGACACTTCTAATATTGCATAATAGTACATTGAGAGTTGTGACAATCAGTTCGCGCCTCGGCATTTCCACCGTAGGTTGGGGTGTGACAAGGTCTTCCCGAGATATCATTCCATGCTCGTACATGTCTCTCATTTAGCATCTTTAACGATCAATGACCTGAAATACAAAAGCACGTATGAAGTACCAAATTTCTAACAATATACTCAATAAAACTACGTAATTAATACACTAATATATGTAGAAAATACCCGACCATCACATCCCCACACTTAGCTTTTGCTTGCCCTCAATCAAACTCTAAAGTAAATTTAACCTCCATCATAAGTATGTGAATTATTACCATTAATACTAGTAAAGTTTAATGTCATACCCAGTTTCCCAGACTGACAATTTCTAGATTGACAACCCACAGTTATGATTAAATGATGCTATAAAAACAATAGACCTGCCCAGACGAGTGTACTTTTGTTCCAGTTAGGGCATACATGTTCACAACCCTCACACTATCAACACTCCTCTCAATTAAATATCTGGACTAGCAAAAGATATGCTAGTATATGTCTCTGCCCTCAAATACCAAATATGAGTCACAATTAATATGCTTATAGGCCAGTCGTATCTCCACCCATCCCATCGGTTGCATAAAGACTCGGACTAAGGGTTTTGCTGAGGCTTAGGTTTGGGTGCGAATTAGGCATATTTAGTGACTAAGGTCAATGAAACCAAGTTTTACAAATACACGAACAACTGATCAAAAACAAACAAACTGCTAATTACACAGACTGAACATAAACTAGTAACTTCTTTTTGTCTTTTTTTTGCTCAACTGATAAATAATACACTAAAATAAATATATAAAACTCTGACATTCACATATTTAGAAATCTTTTTGACTATATACAACTCGACAACGAACTTGATTTCATCACACAGGGTTAAAATAAAATGAAGGCCAAGGCTGAAATGGTGTGTAATGTTCGGTTTAGCATATGTAAAATAACAAGGTTCAAATGGGCTCCTAGAGGAATAATGTTGGATAAGGAATTATATTTAGTAGGGAAAAAGTATATACGGGTTTTCTAAAGTCCTAATCTCCATGCAGGTGGTGGTACTATGAGAAGCAAGTTCTAATTCTGTGAAACATACCGGTTTCCCTCAATAAATGATAAGACATATTTTATATTTATTATATAATATGTGTATTAAATATAGGGGGCTATCTCACAATATGTCTAGAAATATGGGTTGCCGATATGAAACATGTATACCCGTCCCATTGACTCGTTATCCCCGCCTAAACGACCCCATTTTCAACTACTCTTTTTGAAACAAATTGTTATAAAAACTATCGAGAAGCTGAAAAACCCACCATGACAAGAAACCTATAACTTGGCATTAGTGAAAATAATTAACAATTAATAACTTTGGTTTCCGAACACTTTTCGAGGTACTAGCAGGCTAAAATTTTCAATTTTCCCCCATCCCTACACTTGAGGTTTATATTGTCCTGAATGTTAAAATATTTAAACAATTAATGAACATTTGAATGACGGGGTTAAAATTGACCGTTTAACAATTTTTAAAATCTGGTGTCCTAATGTGATGATTTAACTAAACAATTATACAATTAAACTTCTACCACTTAAAACGAAAATAACAAAATAGATTATGAAGGAAATCACCTGATATGAATGATAATGCAATGCAAAAACATGGCTCGTAACTCTCGTAAACACTCGTGCACACTCGTGTCATCCAAGTACCAACCGAACAACCAAATCTGCAAAGTCTCGAGACGTGTAGAAGCAAGCTTCTCACAATTGTAAGACATAGGTCTTTTAAGAGTTATGTAAAAATGATTTTTCTGTTAATTTTATCAAAACAGTTACCGAGCCGAATTAATTAACTTCATAATAAATTTTGTTAAACTAATTAAAAAGGTTAAAAGACCTAACTCACTTTCGTATGAATCACGATTGCATTTAGCATATGCAACAAGCCCTTTAAACCTCCCAGTAGCCCGGGTGGACGAGTGAGGTCTCGTGAGGGTTTATAGAGAACTACACCCACAAAGTTCCAAATACAACAAAATATACACGTACCTGGATTAACCATAACAAAAAGAACATGAAAGCACTCTGGGTAGCTTAACTGAAACCTCGTTTTTTGAAAAAAACTTTACCGAACGCGTCAAAATCCCAACTTTCTCGTGCGGTATCCCCACACTTAGTTTTTACCATGATGGTACGCTTAAAATACAATTATTAATATATAAATTAAAACAAAATGCAAACTAAATATATACAAAACATACAATTACCACTTGATTCCCAAAACCCCGTTAACACAATCAATTACCGCATGTGTTGTGGCATGGAATAGCTTCCCAATATGACTTGCGATTGTGTACAAGAAAGTCAATTGGGTAGAAAAATTCCTCCACCTGAACCATTACATTAGTCACCATGCCCCGAGGGAGTGTATGAGTTTGGTCCGCCAACACCACGGTGGTGTTTACCCTTTCTAACGGGCCAAATTCAAACTAATCATATAAACTACCAGCCATGATACTAACACATGCTCCAAGATCTAGAAGTGTCCGATCAGTTTTAAATTCCCCAATTTGAATTGATAAAAACGGCACTCCCAGGTCTTGGAGTTTACTCAGGGTGGTATTATGCTCCACCCCTTCATCCATTGTGTTGGTCAATTTACCATTTAAACATTTATCACAATAACAATTTTTACAAAAAGATGTTTCATTTGCTTTTAATTTTGGGTTATTTTGGAAAATCGTTTCATTTTGATCAAAACAATCACTCTCATCACTAACATCTTCCACCACCCTTTCAACAAACTGTGGTGGTGAATCAACTTCAACACTAAACATTTCAAAATTAGCTAAAACACTTACCGCATTGATGTGCACATTGTTTCCCTTCTTGGAGCTAAAGCAGTATTGGTTCGGGTTAACTATAGTATCACTCGAGAGTTGACCTACACTCTTTTGCAACTTTGCCATATCTGCTGCGAGCTGACCAATCTGTTTTGACATTGGCTCCACCGATTTATCCCGTAAATCAAATTGTTTCTTAGTGTCAATCTGATTATCCACCATGATCTTCCGCAACGCATCCAACTTCGAGTACACAAACTCGTATGAATTACAACCCCGGTTTATATCTTTGTTATACCCCCGATTCTGATTATATGAACTCTGTCGCTGGTAACCGCCTTGGCAGTAATTTCCCTGTTATCAGTTCTGGTTCGATCCCTGAAAGTTCAGGTTCAACTGGGTAGCTGCGTTCCTGTATCGAAAGTTCGAGTGGTTCCTCCGGCCCGGGTGACAGGTGTTTGCGTTAATCCCTTTGTCGTTGGAATCCCGTAAGCATAGTTAACCTCATCGGGATCCTCATCATCATCAACATACTCGGGGAAATTATCTGCCTTGTGCCCGAGTTCAACACAATCCTCACATGACAGGAATTCCACCCCAACTTTACCAACCTCCTTCTTCTTATCTTTTCTGTACAGAGCCAACTCCCGTTCTAACTCAGCTATCCATTCAGATTCACTTGTGGCTGATCTTACTGATTTGTTGCTAACCTGTTTCCTTCTTCTTTCTGCAGCTGCTTCTGACTTACAATCTTCACACATAAACTCAAGAAAATCCCAGTCGTCTTCTTCAGGTTTGTTCAATAGTTGACCATTACATGAGACTTTTAAATGCTTTCTGTCTTCATAGGTTAACCTGTCAACAAACACTTCACTAATTCCCACAATTCAATTTGATGGTGCGGGCGCTTTCTGATCATCTCTTTGAACCGGGTAAACGTCTTGTGAAATAGCTCGCCCGGTAACTATGAAAAATGGCGAATCTGTATTAGGGCCTTGTTTGTCTTCGACTGTGAATAATACTCTTCAATAATACTTCCTGCATCTCGGCCCAGTTTCTGATACTATACATAGGTAACGAGTTAAATCAGTGTTTTGCTTTGTCTTTCAATGAGAACTGGAATAACTGTAACCGAACCTCATCCGGGTTAAAGGTACCGTCACCAATCGACCCGCAAATAGCTGAAAAATCGGACAAGTGTGACTACGTGTCCTTAGAAGCCATCCCGTGAAAATGTGGCACGATGTTAATGTAAGACGGTTGGTACTTAAATGTTTGGTGTCCCAACACTCGTACCAGTGGGACAATCGGGGATGCTCCATATGATATAGCCAGTCTGAATCGGGGCTACATAATTCCTCGTTCGCCCCCCCCCCCCACCCACCCCCACCCCTTGGTATTCACCAGACCTCCTCTATTAACCTGAATACCCTGACCTATGCCAAACCTTTATCATGTCTCTCCTATTTCTGTTAACAAAATTACTCTGTCTCTGATTCACCGGTGCCTCCACCTCTTCATCCCAATCATAATTTCCCTCTTTTATCGGCTCAAACCCCTCATTCTGTCTAACCCGCCAATTTACCTCGTTAGTACCTTCAACACCGTGACTCGCATCATTCCTTTCACCGTCTTTTTCATCTTATGTATGAATACTAACATGATCCTCATCATTATTAATTTGAACTATGTGTAAGGGGGTATTATGTGGGGCTGATGGTCTGGCTTGATATCGGTTTCGGTTTCTGGATAAACGAGCTGAGTTGTTCAGGTTTAGTTGTTGTTGGTTGGAATTTATCTGTGGAAGTTGGTCATTTTTGAGTTGGAAGTCATTGTCTGGGTAAAAAATTTATTTTCTGGTAATGGCTTCGAACTTGGTTCTGGTTTTGATTATGATTCTAGTGTTGGTTATGGTTTTGGTTCTGATGTTGACCTTCCATTTCTGATGTTATGTACAGAGCTCGGTTCTACCGAGCTAATCTCTCAATTTTGAGCTCAAAAATAATTGGTGACTGTCTGCCCGAGTGGCGGGTGTACATAAACTGTTATATGCACAAACAACACACCCCGCATAAAAAGAAAAAAATAAAATTTTAACTAAAATTAAAAATAACTTTAAATTAAAATAAACACGAAACTCAAATATCACGAAAAACACTAAGCGAAGTAACTCCCCAGCAATGGCGCCATATTGATGCTAGACTGTCGCTATCTATTTGAAAACAATTAAAACAAGTTCCTAATCACTTAAGCAAGCTAGGGTAAGTAGGGTGTCGAACCACGAGGAGTATGCTGACAATGTAACGTGTAATAGATTTTATACGATTATGAAGTAGCATACTATAGTGCTGATCACACAAGCAAATAATTTTTGTTTTAATATTAATTAAGCAAATAATAACTTTTAACAATTAACAAAGACAAACCACACCCGGGTTTCAAGTAAGCAAATATACAGTAATCTCATGTTCACTTAACAGATTAATTGTGAAAGATCAAATCAGATTGACTAAATAGACAAACCTTAGGCATCAACAATCGCTAACACACATCACTAGTTATCAAACAGTCTCTGCCATTGTGACTCAAATAAGGGCAATTGTATGCTTCATCATATTCAAACTAGTCAAAACAACCATATAAGCAATTATTATAGCAACTTGCAAACTAATCGTCAGATCGAAATAAACCTAAAACAACTAAGTGCACAGTAATACCAAACATCAATACTCATAGATTAAAGACAAACAATTACAAATGATTCATTCTTAAGAGATGAGAAAAACTATAAAATACAATACTCTACATCCCAGGTATGATTCGATAATACTAGCCGAGCATCGTCATCGATAAGTCTTCAATTATGATGAGGAAGGCCATTATGATTGATCAAGAGATGATTGGTAGCCCTGGAATTCACCCAAAATTGCCTAACAACTACTGGAAGACGTAATAACTTATTAGGGTTCGTAAAATAGAATATATAGGTCAAAACCCGATTTTTCCCGTTTTTAAGCCCATCGCGATACGCGATGGACCTTTGCCCATCTCATCCCGTATCTCGACCTAATAAAACCAAATATTTGGATTCCTCTCGTCGAGAACCCAAAATTCATATATTATGGGTCCCGTAACGCATTTTCTAGCCCAAGATATGCTCGTTTTACTTCTTGGTCGCATTTTGTCAACCCATCTTGTTCAGTTTTAGCATCAGCTTATGATTTCTTATCCATACTCTTCCCGAATCCTTCTAACACTTCCTAAGACTTCAAATCATGCTCTGGTCTTCCCGAGATATCATTCCATGCTCGTACAGGTCTCCCATTTAGCATCTTTAATGATCAATGACATGAAATATAGAAGCACGTATGACGTACCAAAGCTCTAACAATATACTCAATAAAACTACGTAATTAATACACTAATATATATACAAAATACCCGACCATCACCGGAGCGTGAGCTGATTGCTCATAGCTCTAAAGGTACTATCATGCAATATTTATAATGATAATAACTACTATTCAATTTCAAAACAAAGTTCAAATAAACAAAGTACAGAGTTTCATACATAAAACAAATAAAATAAAATCCAAATTTAAATATTGTATCTTGCTCTCTAACATGCAACCCTAAGTTTCTTCAAACAAATCCTGATAATCATATCATACGGTAACATGCAAATGCGTTAAAAATACAATAATTTGTCAACACTATGTTGGGTGAGTAAAACACCAGATGAGTGAGTATATAATAAGTATAGAAAAATGCAAATTGTATCAAGTGAGATAAGCAATTCAACCAAATGAGCAGGTATATAAGTTGTCGGTAAGCACAATGTCAGATACACTGGACGATGGCTAAATTAGTTGTCGGTAAACACAATGCTAGATGAAATGAACGATGGCTACTACGATAGTATAACCAAATAAGCAAGTAAGCATATAACATGTTAGGCATAAATTGATATACACACATGATTAACAATTGCAATTGAGTATTAAATAATAATAAAATAATTAGAATGCATATGTCTCCAAAACAGTAAAAACGAGTTACAAGGAGGGGAGTGAGATACTCACCTGATAAACTAGAACAAGTGAAGATAAAACGGTGATAGAAAATATGTTAAATGAGACCGATCTTATCGGGATGCGTTGACAAAGGTTCCTAGTTATTAATGGTAATAAGATTAATTATGAAGATATAACATGATTTAATAAGTTAAGATTCCAATGGGGTTTGAGCTAGGTTTGTGATTAGAATTGTTATTGATCGAACTATTGATCTTTATGGTTATTGATAGGATCATTATTTTTATTAATTATAAAATCGCAATTGATTACTCTGAATAAAGTATATATAATTAAATATTTAAATAATTTAAACAAATAAGATATAAGACATAATTATAATGATAATACTTCAATAAATAAATATTGATATACAAATTAAATTAAATTAAATAATTTGATTAAATATAAATTGAAATTTACTTATAACACGTTTATTATACTTTTTGTATAAAAACAAATAATACAAATAAAAGTTTGTCAAAAAACATTCAACGTCAAAAATCCCCAATGATGGTGTGGGTTTTATTAAATTAAAGTTTATTATTAATATAATTTTACAATATATACATATGTATATATATACACACACACACACGTAAGCTTGAGACGTGATTACTAGCCAAGAAACACAATTTATTTTTAAACGGTGACTTTCGCAGTTAAGATATATCACACTCCTCGGTCCAACAAGAGGAGGAGCCCCGTCACCCCACTCGGGCCAGACTGTGTTGACATAATCGGGATCCAAACTGGCATCCGAGTTTTGCTTGGTCGTTCCCGGTAAAACCCAGTTGACTCACCCCGCCCGAAGGTACGACATGTTTTTTTGCTCTGGGAAAATCCGGTCAGAATCAGGACTCGAACCTGAGTCTTCCATCAAGTCATTGGCCATTGGGGCAAACCCCTTGATAACATTGGTTTAATAAAATTATGTTTATTTTATATTAAATATTAATTATAATACCTTATAACATCATTAATATGTTTAAAACAATAAAACAGAAAAATAAAAGAGCAAAAGGTGCTGGCCGAGATTCGAACTCCCGTCCCCAGCCGGCACCCCGGATGAACAGACACCAAGAATCCAACTGGACTGTGTTGTCTAATGGTAATCGAATACAAACAAAAATTTAAATACAAAATCCAATTTCCCCCAAATTTCTTATAAGAACCCTAATTATCAAATCTGTGAATCTGTTCATTGATTCATTAATTAACGTTGGGGCTTTTGATTATCGATTATAGATAACCGGATTACCCAAACAATTACCTTAAACATCTACGGATTGAAGTTGAACGATGGGACAAACACCGCGGCCAAAGACGGGATCCGAAACACTACCAACGGGTTAAATTAATTCAATTGCTTCAATTGTTAAGTTCACAAGGTTTCAGGGATGATGCATACGAGTTTAATTGGATTTTGGTTTAGTCTATATAGGTAAATACAAACGGGTATATGACGGTTCGTTAAATTTAGAATTACAATCACTTGTGATTCGTTTTTCCAAATTGGTTGAGGGATATGTGCAGCCTCGATCACATAAACGATATGCACGAATAAATTTTGATTTTAGATGAAAATTAAGGTGCATGAAATCAAAAACGGTTTACGGGTCTTGGGTAAAACGGGTTAACGGGTCAATGGGTGAAAGAGTTGGATATAACTTTGAATAATTTGCTGCTTAATCCCTGAACTTGATATGTGGGTACATTAGGTGTTAGAACTTTACTTTAGGGTATAAATTGAATATAAACCAAAGTTATTTTATATATAATAATTAAATATAATAAACAGATATTAATAAAATAATATTAAGTCGAATAACGCGATATTTCTTGGTATAATTTTCCGAATACAAAAAGGGGTCGGGTAATATAAATTGGGAAAACCGAGTTGTTACAGTCTCCTACTTTAGAAAATTTTGTCCAAAAATTAAAGAATGTTATAATACACCATTAAATTTTTCGGAAAAGAAATTTTCTTAATATAAATTAAAAATTAATCATTACACGGAACTCTGAATTGTCGAAACAATGCTCCAAATGAAAATCCTATAAGGGCACTTATATATAGTGTAAGGTCCCGGTGCTCTACATTAGTGTTGGATTTACTCATAAACACAGTTTAAATATCAGAGTTAATTAAAACTTTCACGGAATAAATAATACTTCGTTCATTCAATACAAACATTCAACTTGTCTTGGAGAACATAACATAAAATATCTTATTTAACATCATGACAAATCTTTCTGTAGATGCAGCTTCTTCAGATCCACCATATGTCTTCAATCAAGCGAGCCGCCTCAGGCTATTAACCTGCGTGCATACTAAAAGTCAGCTACGCTGAGTGAGTTCTAGTTAATACATGTGACATACAATACATCCATATACTTACTTATATACGCATCTGAAGATACGTATAACATACTTAGCCTTTTACCTTTCTTCATACCTTCATACTTTCATACTTTCATTCTTTCTTTCATACATAAATATATACATACAATTCATCCTATAACCTTCACAGATATTATTAGGGCCCGTTCCCTACATTAGCAGATATTATTAGGGTATGTTCCCAACATTTGCAGATAGTAATAGGGTCTGTCCCCATTCGTTTGCAGATATTATTAGGCTCTGTTCCCTTCATACACAGATATTATTAAGGTATGTTCCATACCTTTACTCTACCATACTTTCATACTAACATTCATACAATTTCGTACATAACCTGCTTTATCGTTCATACGTACACAATTACATATATTCTAACACTTACCTTCCTTAACGATACGTGCAATATTTGAAGATCGTTCACGTACCGACAAGCTTTCATTCGTATTCACAATATAGTATCTATCACATTTATCATACATGCATACACTTACCACTCAAGGTAATTGTATTAACTAATCACATTGAGTATGCACACAACCCCGAAAACATGACAAGGAAATGAGGCTAGAAACTCATCTGAACTCGGTTACGTTCACCGTTAATGGTTATTCCTTTCTTTAGCTGTGCACGACTAATTGTATAACAATTACACGTATCAATTAACTATCACTACCCATATCGTTTTTCCAATTAAATTATAACCCTCAATGAACGGGGGTCTGGGGGAAGCGCTCCTGGAAGCGGCTTTCTAGGGGCGGCAACCCCTAGCTGGGTCCAAGGGGCAAAGCCTCTGGCTGTGTTTGAGCTGCCAGGTCAGCTTGGAAAAATTTTATTTCCATTAGCTTCCTTAACACAATTTTCATTAGGATTCTTAATTTATTATTTTATTTTCTAACTCATAAAGTTTGAGGGCTTCTTTGTAATTAATCCATTTTATTCTAAGTCCAGGGACCTTTCTGTAACTCTTTCAAACTCTAATTCGTTATTCAGTTTCTTAACGAATGGGGCTCATTCGTTACTTCTTGACGAATGGACCTTTATAGCGAAATGACCTTTATAACGAATTGACCCTTTATAACGAATGAACCTTTATAACGAATGAGCCTAACGAATGAGGGCTCATTCCTTAATTCTCTTAACGAATTCATTACACACGCCTAGGGTTAGGGCAGAGAATGTCAGAAACATTCTCTGACATTCCCTTACCTCGTATACCGCCTTTCCAGCGCCGCCATACCGGAAAAACGGGCGGTGGCTGGAAAAACGTGTTTCTACACCGTTTTTCGTCCCAATCGTTCCGGATCCGAGCTAGGGTTACCCCTAAGCTCGTCTTTTGATCGGTTTATACCCTATTCCATCCGGATCTTGTGACTTTAACTATTGAGGGTGTAGGTTCATCGTTTCGTGAATAAATCTAACGTGTTTGGATCCATATAAGGTAATAGTATCATTACATCGGGCCAGGATCGGTTCTTCGCCTTGGTTTTGGTTAGAGAAAGAGAGAAATATGAGAGTGAGCTTAAGTGTTTGTTTTGGATGGTGTATGAAATGAGTGAAAAATGGATGGATTAATGACAATAATGGTTTATATATCATGGGTCATGGGCTAAAGCCCATGGTCTTTCTTCTTTCCTTATTAACCCAAGTCCATTATACATATTTAGTTAGCACAACTCATAATACTTATTATTATTTTATTAACTGAAACAGGAATCGGAATATTACAAGTCTTTCCTCCTTAAAGAGGTTTCGTCCCTGAAACCTATCTATTACTTAAACAATCCCGGGTAAAACTTGCGCATCTCTTCTTCAACTTCCCAAGTGGCGTCCGATCATTTGCAGTGCTTCCATAACACTTTCACCAATGGGATATCATTATGACGAAGATGCTTTTCCTTGCGGTCAACGATCTCTACAGGCTGTTCATCAACCTCGATGTATACTAATAGCACATGCGACGTGTCATCGGCTAGACACTTTCTAAAGTGAGAAACATGAAAGGTAGGATGAATTCCTTCTTGCTCTTTGGGTAAGTCTAGCTTGTAAGCCACTTCACCCACACGATCAACAATATTAAACGGTTCAATGTACCTTGGACTCAACTTTCCTCTTTTTCTAAAACGAATAATTCCCTTCCAAGGCGAGACCTTGAGCATCACGTTGTCACCAACGTTAAACTTGATTGGTTGTCGCCGCTTATTAGCATACAACTTCTGACGGTCTTGAGCAGCCTTCATTCTTGCTATGATCTGATCGAACTTTGTCAAGGTTTCTTGTACAACTTCTAGACCAACCTCTCCCCAACATACTGGAGTTCTACAACGTCTACCATACAACATCTCAAATGGTGGCATACCAATACTCGACTGGTAGCTTTTGTTATAAGAGAACTCTACTAGATGTAAATGATCATCCCAACTTCCACCAAAGTCTAAAACACAAGCACGTAGCATATCCTCAAGGGTTTGGATAGTCCTTTCAAGCTGCCCATCTGTTTGAGGATGATACGCCGTACTGATGTTCAATCTTGTTCCCTTAGCTTCATGGAACTTTTTCCAAAATCATGAAGTAAAGCGAGTATCTCTATTAGACACAATCGACAGCGATACTCCATGCTTAGCCACAACCTCTTTTATGAACACATTTGCTAACGTTTCTGACGGGATGGCCTCTCTTCTAGGCCGAATGGTATCATGGTGATGTGTTCCCATTCGTTAAACGGTCCACTATCACCCAAATGGTATCATGATGTTTAGCTGTACGGGGGTAGCTTAGTTATGAAATCCATGGTGATGTGTTTCCATTTCCATTCACGTATCTCCAAAGGCTGCATCTTCCCATAAGTTTTCTAGTGTGTTCATCTTTGACTTGCGAGCAAGTTAAGCACTTACTAACCTAATCTACTACATCATTCTTCATACCCGGCCACCAGTAGTCCCTCTTAATATCCTCATACATTTTTGTGGATCCCGTATGAATCGAGTATCTTGACTTATGAGCTTCATCTAGGATTCGATTTCTAAGATTTCCATGGCATGGAATCCACATACAGTCAAACCTAGTCTTCACACCATGAGGGTTATCTAGCAGCTCGTGCTACTGTCCAAAAATTCTTTCTTTCTTCATTAATCCTTCATCTATGATTACCTCAGACTGTACCTCGATGATTTCTCCAAAGAGGTATGAGTTGATAATTTACTTATAAGACTTCACTGTTGCAATGACTTCTTCATTCTTACGGCTTAACGCGTCGGCGACCACATTAGCCTTACCAGGATAGTATTTGATATCACAATCGCAGTCCTTTATCAGTTCTAACCACCTTCTCTGTATCATGTTCAATTCTTTTCTGCTCGAAGAAGTACTTCAAACTCTTATGATCCATATAAATGGTACACTTAGTACCATACAGATAATGTCTCCATATCTTGAGAGCATGCACTTCTGCTATTAGCTCTAAATCATGCGTCGGGTAGGTACTCTCATGAACCTTCAACTGTTTGGACGCATTAGCTATCACTTTTCCTCGTGCATCAACACGCAACCTAACCCACGATGCGAGGCATCAGTACAAACAACCAAATCCTCGTCACCATCGGGTAGAGCAAGGATTGGAGCTTGTGTGAGTCTTTTCTTCAATTCCTCAAAAGCCTCCTCCTGAAACTTACCCCAATTGAATACTACAGACTTCCGGGTCCTTCCGGTCAACAGTGCGGCTATCTTGGAGAAGCCTTCAATGAATCTCCCATAATAGCCAGCCAACCCAAAGAAGCTGTGTATATCAGTCGGGTTTTGTGGAGTCTTCCAATTCGTTATCGCTTCAATCTTAGCCGGGTCCATGGTAATCCCTTTAGGGTTGATTACGTGACCTAAAAACTGTACCTCACGCAACCAGAATGCGCACTTCGATAACTTAGCATACAGTTTCTCTTCTTTCAGCTTCTCTAATACCTCTCTTAGATGCTCAACATGATCAGACTCGCTCTTAAAATAAATTAACATACGTCAATGAAAACGATGACTGACTTATCTAACATCGGCCGACATACCATATTCATCATATCCATAAATGTTGTAGGAGCATTTGTTAGACCGAACGACATCACGAGGAACTTGTAGTGTCCATACCGCTTCTAAAACGCTGTCTTGGGGATGTCTGCCTCTATCACCTTCAGATGATGATAGCCTGATCTAAGGTCTATTCGTGAGAACCAACTCAAACCTTGTAGTTGATCAGACAAATCATCAATCCGTGGCAACGGATATCTGTTCTTTACCATAACCTTATTCAACTCACAATAATCTATACATGTTCTCATACATCTGTCCTTTTTCTTAACAAACAACACCGGTGCACCCGACGGAGAAACACTCGGTCTTATAAAACCTTTATCGAGGAGTTCTTGTAGTTGGGACATCAATTCTTTCATCTCAGATGGCGCCAGACGGTAAGGTGCTTTCGCGACGGGCTGCGCTCCTGGTATTAAGTCTATTTGGAATTCTACCTCTCGCTCTGATGGCAACCCCGGAAGGTCCTCAGGGAACACTTCTGGGTAGTCGCACACAATAGGAAAATCTTTCACCTCTTTCTTCTTGGCCATAGCTTTGAAAACATACGCCATGTAGGAACCGCACCCTCGCCTTAACAAATCTTCAGCCTTTATCATCGAAATGACGTTAAGCCCTGAACTTTCTTTATCACCATAAACCGTCACCGAACTACCATCCAATGACTTCAACCTTATTATCCTACTCTTACACACTATCTAAGCCTCGAACTCAGATAGCCAATCCATTCCCAAAACTACATCGAACCATCCTAAGGTCACAACATACATGGTAACAGGGAACTCACGTCCCTCTGACTATACCTTATAATCCTTAACCATTCACATTATTTTAACCGAGGTCGCACTAGCATTTTCGACTATAAAGGTTTCAGGCACACGAAAACGTTTCATTTTCGCTAACTTACCAAATTTCTTAGCTATAAAACTTCTATTCACACCCGAATCAAACAGTACTGAAGCAGAAATACCGTTTACTAGAAATGTACCTGTCACAACATCAGGAATCTGCTTGGCTGCTCCTGAGTCAGCATGTAGGCCCTAGTCCTCGGCTTCACTTGTTCAACATCTTTCTTCTCACTTCCTCCAGCTACACACCGATCTGACTGCACCTATAACATGCTGGTTTTGCATGGCAATCCTGAGAAAAATGCCTCATCTTTCCACATTTGTAGCAGACATTTGACCCTAACTTGCATTCCCCACCATGGTACTTTCCACACTTGTGACACACGTCAGAACCAGTACCCCACTTGCACTCACTAGAGTGCATCTTACCACAAGTCTTGCACGACCTCTTCTCCCACACTTTCAGTCTCTTATCTTTTGTTAGTGCACGGTTTTGGCATCTCGAGTCTGTGTATTTATCGCCTTTGTATTTATTATTATTATTATGAAAAATATATTTATGTTAAATAGTTCATTAACGTAAGGTTAGTTCGTTAAGGATGTTTAACGAACTAGCCAGTTCGCTTAATGTAACACCCATTCGTTAAGGATGTTTAACGAATGGGCTTGTAATTCGTTATGTATGTTTCCTTTCATCATGGAATTTTGAAGAATGGGGCATAACGAATCAGTGATTCGTTATGTTTCCTTATTGAGTCTGTAATGTTAACGAACTGGACTTCAATTCGTTACGGGATGTGTAACGAATTGAGTCCATCGTTTATATATAGAGGGTTAGTCCTCTGTTAATTTAAGTTTTGATTATCTAAAGTATTGAACCACTATCAAAATCATCTCTCGATCAAAGCTTCGTATAAACTATTACTAATATACACCTAATAACTAGAACTAGATCCTATTAAGGTATTAGATCTAAGATTGATTCGTTTTCGATCTGATTCGTGTACAACAAGTGGTATCAGAGCTAAGATCGATGAGGGTTCATCCAAGACTGTGTCTGGTGAAAACTGGATCATGAATAGTGAAGCGTCATATTACCTACAAATGTCAAAAATATTCAAGGAGGTTATATTGCTTTTGCGGGAAATTCAGGTGGTATGATAACGCAAGAAGGTGATGTTTCAAATGGGCATATCAAGTTTAAAAAAGTCAACTACTGCGACAAAGTTGATCATAACTTATTGAGTGTCTCGCAAATTTGTGACAAAAAGTACACTACTGTATTTAATGATAAGGAGTGCATAATCCTAAAACCGGGATATGTCATTCCTGAAGATATGGTTGTCATGCGATCCCCTCGATCGAATGATATTTATGTATTGAACATGAGTTCGAAAGCATCTACTTCTGTTGAGACGTGTTTCGATTCTAAGGCAACTGAAAAGGACACGATTCCGTGGCACGGAAGGATATGTCATATTCATGTTAGAAAGATGAATTATTTAATGGCTAATGTCAGGTCTTCGATTTCAGGTAGATCTTACTCGAATCAAGTCAGAACTCACACAAATAAATGTGTTGACAAGGGAGTTAATGACGGGTTGCTTTATTTAAAAAGATTACCGTTTATTAAAGGCGGAATCAATAACAAACAGGGTAGTTGCTAAACAATAATCAAAGGTAACTAACACACACAAGATTCATTCAAAAGATTTCCATTCATATAATGTTCATCATACAAATGATAATCAATTTAGGGTTTCTTGAAGGGAATGTTTATCCGTACGATTCCTGGGACGGCTGTCACACTCAGAAATATTCTTTCTTATCCTAAAAGTGTGATTTCCTGAATCCGTCCTTATTATTGTTAGGAGGCGTGCCCTAAATTATTCCTTTTATAGGCCTGACACCTCCTATATAGCTGTCATTCCTTCTAGAAACCCTAAATGCTAAAACATATTCAAATTACATATTCAAAATTATTCTAAGTGTAAAACAAGTCTTCGGGTAGGCTTTGCAGCAATATTGACTTTCTGAGTAAACTGCGTGCTCTGCCTTCCTTCAGTACTTGGTAACATAGATGTGTGCCCGGGATCAGTTTCCGGGTAGACTTTACTTGAAGAAATACTCACCGGGTAGACTTCAATCTTCTTGACTTTGCCAGACTTTTCCCGACAAACCCTTACGAGAAACCTTGTTCTTCAATTGTCCCTTCAACTCTTTACAACAAAATAGTTTATTAGCAAAGTGTGCTCGGCAGCACTGTTCCTTGCTGGAGTTGAACCTTGCCCGATGTTACTTAGAGATATTCCATTAAAAACATCAAGCCTACTTGGACCACTGTATTATTAAAGAATACCTTTCCCGGTCTTCCAATCACTTGGCTTCATGAGCTTGGTTAGCCAAAAGCTTACTCGGGAGTGAACCTTTCTTGGCTATGAAGAACATACTTGCTTAATAAAGTGATCCTTGCCCGGATTTGCATAAACTAATGAACCATGTCCGGTAAAACACCAATTTGCGAACCCTGCCCGGATATCCACTAAAGAAGAATTCTAGAAGATAACCTTGCCCGATAAACAAAATATCATGCCCGGCTAAGTAAAACCATGCTCGAAAGTCTAAGGTGTGCCCGGATCCATACTTAGCGAATTCTGAGGAGGTTG